>NW_026534349.1:1747659-2049347 GCF_026225885.1 Hylaeus anthracinus | reverse complement strand
TTATTTCACGACAAACTTGGACGGTTTGCCGTGAGATGGCGCCAGATATTTCGGTAATTTTATTTATTTAAAAAACTAAATATTGGTGAATTATTAGTGTAAAAATCTTCAATTAGAAGCTGAATTATGATAATGCCGATGTAAAATTATATTAATATGCTGAAAAAAGTGAAAAATGTGAATATATGTAAAAAGTTAGTTCGGTCCCCGCCGCTAGATGGCGATACTGATTTCGTGTCCATTAACTTGCCTATATGCTCTTATGTATGGGAAATATGTGATTGCAATGAAATTAATGGATAATAACGAATAATTATTAACAATTATAGAGCTGTTCGTTCATATTTCACAATATGAAATACCAATAAGCGCAAATTAACACCAAACAAAAAGTAACAAAGGAAAGTATGCAGACGATTTAACTTCCTCCCACAGAGCCACGAATATAGATGTACAACCACCGTGATGTTCGAATGTCAGCTGCGGTAATTGTACAGAGTTACAGTAAAAGCAAACATTCGTCTTCCTCGGCAAGCCTCGTCAGTTAATCTATCACAGACATCGAGGGAAACACGTCGCCCCTGTAACAATAACTGCCGATGATAAAGCCAGAAGCAACGTGATTCATGTTTTGAGACTCGCTCGAATCACTATTTTCCGAAAAGTTCGGCTCACGCTTCGATTTGGTGTCGGTTTTATGAGGCGATGATTGACGAAGACCACGCACACCACCTGGCCGCATCGTGTATTCCTCGCGCATTACTGCGGAACCATAGGCGATGTCAAAAAATAGCGATGCGCGAACGTTCCTGCGACATTTCTGAACAAACGATCGCAAGAAAGACGTTAAATTCATTTATCTCAACGTGAAATAAGAATAAAGTTCGACTGGAAATCAAAGTGTGGATACATTCTTGAAAGAAGAAATGTATCGTTTCTAAAGGTACGACTTTTTCCTCTTTTAAATTTCTTTTGGTACGATAAAATCCTTTGATGAAAATTCATTTGCGACCAACCTCGAACTCGCGACGAGTCGCTGGGAAAATTCGTCCAACCGATTCTTTATCACTTCTTTCCAGTCAGCTGCGGGGTTAAATCTCGATTAGCCGGCGTATTAAAATTTATTACAGCCACGCTGGTCCGCGTACATGGGTGGAAAAATCACGGGAAAACCCCAAGGATCGCCCACGCCATCCAGGTGTAATGTCTGCGAATCAAGAGAACGGCCGAGGGTTTCTTTTGCTTCCAACGCTCGCTGCTTTCGTTTCCGCAATATCGAGAGAACGCTCCCTGGAAATCAATTATCGTCACTTAATATTCATGCATTCCCATCGACGTCCAAGAAAACGCAAATGGAAATCAGGGAGTCGAGATTGCGCAGTCGGGGCTCCAGCAAGAAGGATAACAAAAAGACTGGCGCCGTTAAATAATTACAGTCGGCATCGGCTGGATGACTGTGCCGTTATAAACAATTATCGCCATCGTGCTTCTTTTCCAGCCACTTTGAATCGACGATGAGTCCGCCATGTTTTCGTTCGTGCAATGGCTGTGAACAATACAACCAATTTTTCATGTCTTTCAGGATAAATGAGTTGTTCGTTGCACAAATCGATTAACTCCACCAGTCATATAAAAATTGTAACATCACTGGCGATTATTTTTTGGCTATTCTGTATTATTAATTTTATACAATTCTCAACTTTTTGTTTTATGGAGTCGATCGATTTGTGCAATGGACGGCTCAAGTGATCGAGGGAAGATTTTATCTACCTGTACCCGTAAATAATAAAAGAAATCTTTTAAATCTATTGTGGGGGCCAACCCTTTCCTCTTGATTGCGGCACTGGTTCTTCGGTCCAGCCGGAAGATTCACGGACGTTCCGCAGACGTGGTGTGCAATTAAAAGTTTCCAGAAACTCCTCTGTCGACCGTTGTTCCGATGATGTTTCCTCGGTTGTCGTCGAGGGACCAATTATTCGAATACCAGAAGCGTTGTTGGCACAATTCGCTCCTACTCGAGGAGAGGTCAGTCCTTTTCTCGACTCTTCAATCCGCGAGGAATTCGCCGGCCGAGTGGGCGGCGATCAATTGAATTCGGATCCACACGTGGTGCACCGGGATCTTATTATAGATTCATCCACGATCTTCAATGGCGTATCGATGATTCAGCTGCCCCGATCGCGTGACTCACGCGAAAAAGAAACCAAACACCTATGGGTGTACCGATTTTATGATCCACAAAATCGCGATCAACCGTTCGCGAGACTCGCGAGCATGAAATTCCTCGAGCGTTCGATCCGCGTTTTGCGCGGGTAAAACAGGCAAGTTTACCGATCTTCGTTTACACGCGAAACTTTACCGTTTTCGGGGCGGATAAATACAACGGACATACCCGAAGTAACTTATGGTTTGTTACTTCCGTGATGTAAAACCGTGGTCTGAATTTATGTTGAACAACAATGTTCTGGGATGCTGTAAATTATTATACTCTGGATAGAAAAGGAATTATATGTCAAAGCACAATCTATCGATAGAAAAATAAATGTAAAGATTCGATGTCTGGACCTTCTAGAGCAACTATGTAGGTCGCGTCGTCTCGAGGAAGCCAGAAAAGATCGAGAAAAAGAAAGAGGCAAACATAGAAAAGTTTCGAGAATCGTTGTGCCAGTTATCATTCCGTAGGTCAACCGTGCGGTACCCATTAGGGTCGCGGGTCCGAGTCACCCTCTCGAGACGTTGCTTACGCAAGGATTCCTCGACGTCGTTTCGTCGTGCATAAACAGAGTGGTTCACCAGTGATTTTCCCGCGAAACGATTCAGTGGCTCATATATGATTGAAAAGCTGATCGTACGTGAACGGAATCCTCGCCAAGATTGACTCGGTTAAGATCGATCTGTATGCTTGGCACAGAATCGACGCTGGGGCGTCGTTAAGGGTTGGTCCCTGCTCGTAAAGGACACGTTCCGTCGGGTTCCCGCTCCTGCCGATGGGAAAAGGCAACGAACCAGGGGACACGAGGAAACATCATCGCGTAATCGTCGGCTCGAAGACGATGTTGTAAGCCCGTGTCAGAAATGGAAGGAACTGATCGAATATCCTCGGCCATATTGCCAGCCGTCCGATGGAACGGCTCGAGGAGTCTTTTATTTGATCGTGAAACGTTTTGTGGCTGCCCGATATAGATCGCTTTTATTTCTTCATTAGAACGCTTCGACGGGGTTGTAACATCGGCGAGTCGTAACGCCAGGTATTCCGACCAGCTGCGGTTCCACGAAATGGTCGCGTTATGGTCGTTCCACGAGGACGTCCAATTTGTACGATTTCTTCGCTCTTTGATTCAAAAGCCGTCGCGACTTCCGTGCGGCCGGATGTCCGCAGAAAGAACAAATTCCGGACAAATTGAATGTGCCAAGCTCCCTTCTTGGCCAGTCGGTGAGTATCAGTGTTTCACCGAAAATTATTTGAATATATACATATAAATAATCCACTCATCGACACGTGTCAATCATAGTGTAGCTGCTGTTCATCCGAATTTGTATCACCCACCATCCGTTTTCGATACAGCGATTATTTAGTTCATCTGGGAACGTTGTTCACAAAAAACATACAGCACTTCCTCAATTTTTGTTCCCCATTGCAGCTTTCAGCGGAAGCCCTGGTTTCACTTAAGTTGTTTAAATTTTGTGTTCTTGTAAGAAACTCCAGACGAAACGCCTTACTCTATCCAGACCGCGTTGTACACTGTGCGAGCAAATTCAATTGCACGAATCGCATGACTGCGCCACGCTCATAGTTGCTAACGACCCCGTTGACCTTTTCCGCGATTCATTTCATGCATATCAATGTTCTCTACTCCCTGTGTTAACAAATCAAAGCAAACGTTGTTCAAAACTTGGCTCGATCGACTAATTTTCTTGTACTCCATTTTTTCATCAAAATTGGCACGAACTTTCTGGACAGCCCATTGTTACGATACTAATTCTTGTATTCGATATTTCTTATGTCACCCTTTCCCTTCGATAATGACTCGTGTCAGTTAATCGATGGACGAGTAAGGTCTGTCGCAGACGTCTCAACAGACATTAATCGTAAGAATAAATTAACTTCGGCAAACACCGTCATACAGAATGATAAATATATAACGAGGACGACGTTCAACGCAACTCCTTTGAGATCCCTCGTCCTCGGATCCGTAGCTTCTGGGAGGATTTACAAATCCAGGGAATGTAAACCCCAACGTGAAACGAGAACTGGAGAACTTTACTGGCAAATAAAACTCAATTTGTTCGGTATTTTCAATCGGATACCTCCAGCTTAATATTCCTCCAGACTTCTACAAACCGCTGGAATAGGAGTAATTTTATTTCAACGAGCACAGTCGACGCGATCTTCGCTGCGCCTTTGCGACGCACCGCGACTAACAGGATCAACGTGCACCGCCAAGATGGTCTGCAGTTTCACGGTTCGTTCTACTTTTGCGGTGTCTTCGGGAACCTGACGAGACAAACTCCCGTCTCCGTCACAGCTGTTTCGAACAACTAAATTCACTTTTCACCTAGATACACCTTGGATTAGAATATTAACAAATTTTAAGAAATGTACTTAGATACGTGTGAAGAATTTGGACATTTATTTCGTATCATACGAGATTCTAAGTTCTTGGACTATCGAGAAATTTTCCCGAGGGCACTCGCGAGATCAATAACGGCTGATTCCGCGAAACGCGAAAGGAAAGGATCGTCTAATTTTGGCAAAGCCGGCAGCCACCTTCGATTTCCGATCGCGTTCCGCAACGCAACGCAGCTCACCATGTTTCAGAGACTTCGTGCCGGGTTTATCGTCGTGGGTGTGTGTTGGTCCGTCCTGTTATTCGTTTATTATGCCAGCCGGTTTGGCTGGCTTATATTGTGCCGGCCAGCGCGTTGTAAACGGCCGGCTGGCGCTGTTCTCGAAAATCGTTGTCGATACATCCTCCTCGATCTCGCTCGCGATTTCATTTTCCTCGCTGTCGCGCGAGCTCGAAGAACCTCAGACGCGAGAGGACGCGAATCCAATCGGGATTAACGGCTCTAATTAACTTCCAAGTGACGCGACTGGAAAGAATTAGTTGTCGAAGAAAGGCGAAAAACTGTGAGCTTTGCAGACAATTATTTGGTAAATAAATAACAGTGGCAGGAAACAATGGACTCGAAGAAGGTACTTTTGTTCGTAAGGTCAAGGCCATAAGCGCCACTGTCGTAGAAGGTGAAACGTTTTAGTTTGAATTTGAAGAGTCGTGAAAATATAGTGCACGAAGACAAGATACGGAAAGTGACGCAACAACCTAATCGTTTCTTTAATCTACTGTATTATCGAGCACTGTCGCTAGTATTTCTGTACAATTTTCTCAAGTATCGAATCGAGTTTTTTTCTTTTGCGAAAAAGGTGGTGAATAATTTATCACGTCAAGTATGCGCGGGAATTTCACAAAGAAATTCGGTATCGCGTTTTACGCGATGCTGGTGGTCCAGTGAAAGTTTCTGAGAAACGTGGTATCCTTTCTGGGAAAGAACGAAGCCACCCGATGGATCGATCGAGCGATAAAATGCGAGCAAGAGGTCTCTTCGTGGCTCTTGGAGATTTTGTTCGCTCCTCGATGGCTCGTGTTGTCGCTTGAATGCGGAACGCTTCAGGGATCGAATCACGAGGCGACTCTGATGATCTATGCCCGAGAAGGAAGAAAGGTTACTCGGTGAATCCGGCGAGATATTTCCATCGCGGAGGATTATTTGAATCTGTTCGGGAAAGGTGCTCTATGTCATTGTCACGACCATGCCTCTCAGGTCGGAAGCCTCCTCGTCGAGGGACACCCTCGATACTGCCACCACCACCACGGTTAGTGCTATTTCACTTTCAGACACTGTGTACCTTTTCTTGATACTTTGGCTTGGCGACGATTTCGCGATTTCTCCTTCAGAGGTGTTACGTCGACAACAAGTGGAACAACTTTTTAAATAATTATATTCAAAAACAGTGCGATATAGCTGAACATCGTTGGATATAGATACTCGTGTATTTTAACGAGTATGTAATTAGATCGCTATGCAGGTTGCGTTTCGACGTGTCTGACCTATGAGGTTCATTCTATTTATCGAGAACGGACCAGGACCCATTCTATCTGACTGATCAGACCCTTATTCTGCTTTTCTAATTACGAACAACTTTTAATTTAAAAACTTGACGAATAACTATAGGTGCAAATGATTATCTGTGTTTCTTCCTAATTCTCTCAACTGTTTTACTTGTAGACGATAATTCATTTCGTTATGACAAGCTGAGATTGCGATTTCTCTATCGAGAATTTTAGTAGGTCAACGTTACGAACGTAATCGTTTCAAAAGATATAGCGTCTACTAGAAAAGTTTTGGAAAACATAGTACCGACAACCGTTTTCCCGCAACTCGGTCTTTCACGAGTGAAAATTTAGTACAGTTCGATGCGACTTTCGTTCCGGCTGCCGGCGTTAACCTCGGATCGCTTGAACTTTCGCAACGATCCTTTTACAGTCTTCGACAAGCTTCGAGGTGAAATGGGTGCTCTTCCCAGCTGTCATAAAACTGGGTTCTGCTTCTTTCAAAAATTACTCGAGTTTTAGACCTAGTAAAACATTCAATGAAGACAAGTGGCTACTCGTATTCGACGCATAAAATTTTTCTTGCGTATGGTGAAATAAAATTCACGAAAAATTCCTTTCATCAAACTTACGCACATACCACGGTGCGTTGATCACAGTTCTAAGTATAATCGATTGTGAAGATTCTAATTTTTGTTATAAATATTTTAACTACTTTAGTTTCAAGTACACGTTTAAATTCACCTCAGCTAGGAAACTCAAGTATTAGCACCTTCTAGCCAAAAGTTTCGTAGATCAAAAAGACACCAAGGCTTCTTTCTACCCATAAGAAAGTAATTTTCATGGTTGCAGGTATAGTTCGCGGTTTATCCGTCGAGATCATGCCCCGTGTTCCATATTACGTGGCTTTACTCTACGCGTATACTGCGATGGACGCCTCGGGTGCTGCTCGCGCAGCTTCCTGACGAAACAGATCGCGAAGCAGTTCGCTTCTGAGGGGCTATCTACATCCGGTGGTAGTTAAATTTAAATATGATAATAATAGGAAAACGTCGGTACACGCGTGCCACGTGCTCCCGGTCCCGTAACAGCGTCGAATGCAAAACAGGCAGCGAGGCAGGTTGAAATGGAGCTGTCGCATCGATACCGATCGTTATTTCCGAATTTTACGTCGTCCATCCCTTCGAAGGGGTGTCTTTCCTCTTTTTATCCCTTGGACAAAAGCCGTGATCGACGAGCAGCGTGGTTGAAGAATTCTTTGTTCAGCGCTCGCGAGTCGAACAAATAAATTCGGTCTTTCTCCACGGTTATATTTCTGGCGCTCTTTGTTCGAATCGAAGATAAACATACTCTCGCGTCCGTGGGAGGCCCTCATTATCGCGTAATCCTCTTTTCATATGATCTTGCATATCGTGGACGCTTTGTATTTTTCATATCGTTCCTGGGATCGTTGGATACGCTACTTTGGATTCAGATCCACAGAACTTGAAGTTATATTGCGTAACGTGTGTTTTGACCGAGATTCGGCCATGGATCTGGAGAAAATGAAGCAACGCGTTTGCAAAGACTATTGTCGCTGACCCGTCGCACATCCGACATTATTTTGCTTTTAGTCTCGTGCTGAGTATTTCTCTTTCAGGATCACGTTTTATAGCCAACTTTTACCTAACCTCGTCCATCACGCCGTTACGTTCGCGTTACACTCGCTACGTTGATGTATATAGCCTATTTTCTATGATATATAAATACGTTGTCCATTGTTTCGCTTGTTTATTGGCATGTTTATAGCCGTATAAAAATTCTAACGAGCGCAATATACGACAAAATTGGGAGAACTCGTTACAAATAATTGAAGGTTTAAAGCTCTATTTCAAATGACAATAATAATAATTACGCCATTGTTACGCACGTGTACTCGGAATTACAATTCCCAAACTGATTTTCATTGTGTACCTCGATTCGCGTAAACAGAAATTTATTTCGTTTACTCTGTTATGAAATCTATATACAATGATTTCTTTTTTCATATTATTGTACAACACGTTTAATATTTCGACGCTTTTGAAGGTGACCACAATCTGAAGTTTCCAACATAAAAAAATTACCAAATAAAAACATCATTCCCAACACCGACAAGCTATTCCTCACCTATCTTTCACCAACCAGCACACTTTTTTCTATTTAAAAAAGTCGCGAGAGTCTACCTAGCACGTAATTCTCGATCATCCATACATGTACGTGTCTGAGACGAACCGAAACCAAAAAATATCACCGACACCGACTGAAATTACGCCGAACGGCATTACACCGGCTCGAAACAGGCGAATCGCTAACCGGATGTTTGTCATTTGTTGACAGGACGAGCGACGACGCACCGGAAGATACGTCGCCGGCGGTGCTCTGCTCGCGGTCACGTTGCTCGCTCTGCATCATGCTCTTTTGCGGGACACATCGACCATAACTGGGGTCTGCATACCAGCCATAATAATGGTGTCCTACATTGTCTGGATTCTGTATTCCGCCCACCGGGACAGACGAAAGGTAACGAGTTTTAAATCGCATTCCACTTTTTCTCAAATACAGCCGAAACGTTGGAGGGGTGCGAAGGGGTTCCGTACCAGAGACACTGGAAAATTGCCAGTCGGTTTGTTAAATGTTTACAGAATATTCTGAATCGAAATTTCAGCTCGAACTGCGGGGTTGTAGTTCGTACGGATCAATCGAGTTGGCGTTACGCGGTTCAAATACAACTATAGCGAATTTTTCGGTGTTCCAGCGAAATTCTGGCACGTTATTGTTGTATAAATGTTGAATTCTCAAAATGGTCTCGACATCATTCGTTGGAAAATTCGGGTTGAATCCAGGGCCACAGATATAACGTCAACTATCAGTGACAGGAATTTCTTTTTTGACATGGCGTGTGTTTAATATTTCTACGATAATATTTATCGATTCGAATTCATCGAGTACCATAACTCGTTTCCCTTTTAAAGAATCCTGCACCGCGAGTCCGCAGTTTTGTTTCATAAAATTCCTCAGATTCAGGTTTAAGATACTCTTCATTCCAAGCTCGCGCCTCGTTTGCAGCTTCGCTGCTCTATCTCTCGCTCAGTCGACACTTTTTGCGTCACCGACTCAGCGGTTTATACAGATTGATTAATAGCGATCTCCTCTCCACTTTTTCATCGAACGAAAGGGCAAACGAGTCAGAGCGAAGCCGTCCGTAGAAGGTTCCAGCGAAACGCGTAATTGAACCGGGGCTGAAATAAACGCAGTTTAGGAGCAGCAGAACAAAAATTAGGTTTTGGTAAATTAGAGAGCACGTGCACGTAAGCGACACATTCGAATGAGAATTTTTTTACCCTCCCCGGTCAGGTTACTTTTAATCTTGTAATAGTGACGCGAGCTGGTTCGGTGCGCCCCTGTGGAGCTGAAAATAATTAGATTGGCTGAAAACCGAAGTGATTCGTTTCTGAAGAATCGATGTACGAACGTGGATTTCCGAGATTCGTCGCGAATCGCAATCGATGCGTAAGAAGAAACGCGTGGCTGATGGCATGGTTCAATGGCGTCTACGAAACTTGTCTAAATGTAAGAAAAGACGAGACAATTTTGTATTTTTGGCTGAATATCTGTAGACTACAGCATGAATTGTATATTTAAAAAAGGTATACGAAAATATTTGGGATAAAAAATGAAGTATGCCATGCATCGAGGGAGAAGTAGGTAAAAAGTAAAAAATCAAGGTATATCATTCGTAAAGAGGGTTAAATTTTGATATTACTTCTCGCAGAACGAAACGATGATTTATTCTACATTGATAGGGTATTTTATGTTCGGTAAGTTTTCACAACTAACGAACGGTTACCCGATGCTCCCTTTCATGTTTTTTTATTTGCTCGAAACGTTGCGTCTGCCGCGTTCAATTAATGCAATGGGAAACGAAATGTAACGAACGGTAACGAATATCGCAGACCATTTCTTCGCCATGCGCAACGGCTAACGAAATGCACGTAGACAAATAAAAAATAATTCACGCTGATCAACCTCGAGCCGTTCATTCGATCGTTTACATTTTCGAATAAAAACTTGAAATGTAATATAAAAGACGAGGTGGCGGTGAAGAAACTTGGAAAAGGAAGAGTAAAGTAACGAAGACGTGGAAACGTGCGGTATCTGGTGAGAAAATAGAAGCAGAAGAAAAAAAAAAAAGGAAACGATTGAAACAAGCAGAGTACAGAAAGTCTAAACTAGAACAAGGTTAGTTGATAGCATAAAACGAGGTTATCTAGTAGCAGGTAGGATTCGTGATTTACGAGGACAGAAAGTAGAGCTAGCTCGGCGAGTCTGTCTGTCGCTGGAGAACTGTGGGAAACGATATTTTTAACGAACCTCGAATATTTTCTCGTCACATCGGAAATTAACTGCTCAAGTTTCGCGACACTCTATCGTTAATCAAATTTAATTGTAACAGCTAAACGCGGTAACTCGACTGTAAAAAAGGAGTCACCTTTTCACCATCGTTTTCTCACAAAAGTTGTATTAACACTCGAGAAGAAGAGATTTACTGGCAACTAGCGGGAAAATTGCCATTTTCTCGTCTTCAAACCGGGAGAGCGCACAAAGTCCTGCCCGCGGGCCAACCCAGCTCTTTCGGTTAATTCAGTCCGTTAAACGAAGTTAGAAGTACGTCGAAAGAACTCTATGAAAAATACGAGATTGCTATTGTAAATGTAATCTAATTTATTTCGTTTCAAATGCTAAACGAATGATACACCTCGGATAATGTATATATTTTGCAAATATTACTCTTCCCTAACATCCTTACTTACCCGTAATATATTCAAAATATACTTACTCGAATAGCTTGAAATAAATATTCGTCCCCATTTCATTATTCCGAGTACTGGAACGGTAATTATCGCGAATATTCATCGGTAACGATCGCAGCATCCGCGGGGAAGTTTCAAAATAAATGATCGGAGCAGCCCCGTCTGACTTCCCTTGATCTCGACCAAAGTCCTCGCGGCGCCAACGTTCCTGGACGCATATTTCGTATCTACAGGACACTACGGAGCGTCGAACTGGTCGGATCGACGTCCAGCGATTACTTTGATCTGGGTTGAAGTCCGAACGGCGCCGACGTTCCGCTCGAATATTTCGTATCTGTTGGAAAAGGCAGATCGCGTTGAATTTCTAAGACTGAGTTGGCCGTTAATAATAACTCGCAAAAGCATTCAATGATATTCCATCGATTGTAGTTACATAAAAATGTCGAAGCTCACTTTTTATTTGGAAAGTTTTAAAGCGGAATCCCTTCGAGGTGAATTAAAATACCCTGATAGGGGTTGGGTTAATCCGACAGCGATTGCGAGCGACAGGCCACCCTTTACTTTATCAAAGTGTGCGCAAGGAATCGTTCACAGGCGCGTAACGCGCTCTTTGTTCGATGTGGTTCCGTGCGTGGCAATTGGGCGGCTCTGTTCGGTTTCCTCGACGTTGCACGAGCACCATTGAACAGAGAAACGCGGCCCATCGAGGGCCGGGTACCCTTAACTAGCCACGCACGAGACAACAAGCGAGGCGCATGTTTCCGTAAGCTGAATTCTGACCGGTCGCAACTATGTTTCTAGGCGTCTCGATTCGCCACGGCGATGCGGCTAACGGAAGTCATCAGTGTCCCACCTAGATCGGGTGATGCTGGGAACAATACCAGCGCCGGCAATCGACGGAAGGATCGTTCGATATTAGCCTACGGCGAGCGAGAATAACGAGAGAATCCTGCCTTCTCTTCCAAGGACGAGGCTGTGCGAGGATGACGATCATCGACTCCCATTTGTTTCTATTCCACGTGGCTATTAGCGATTAAGACATCTTAAGTGCAGATATGTTGGGTTTGTTCGGAAAATAATTTCGTATTTCGTCCACCGAAATGATTAATTTTTCGTGAGTTGCGTTACGTTATTTTAAGTGAGAATGGAGGAAAATGTATGTTTATGCGCATGAATGCAAAAATATATCAAATACTTTCACTTAGATCTCTATTCTTTTTCTATATCAGCAAAACGTTTAAATTTGCATAAACATCCGCAGTCTAGTCATCAGGAACGGAATTTTAAGTACACGATTGAATCATCCGATGTTTTCAGTTTTCGCGCAACAATGTTAACGAATACCGATAACTTCACCAGATATGGACAGTTGGCGTGTGCGTTAAATAATGCGATCACCTTTGATCACCGTTATGCAAGTAGGACATGTCCAGCTTAACGGACACAATCGAAGCAAACATGTCCTCATGCAAACGTTCGAGTATTTCGAGCTGCGTGGCATGGATATTATTTATGGTTCAACCTAATCCTATTCACTGACTACGTTCTTAAAAATGGCGTTGTCCCAGTCCTTTTTTACACTATAACCGGACTGTTTACACTACATATCGACAAATGCACGTTCATAAAGTTGCATTAAAATCGTGCTTTCGCGCTCCACCGAGGCGCTGGATTTATGCAGCAAAATTATTTGCTCGGTCGGCGTTCGGGGATGGGATTATTTGTTTATTCGCCGATATGACGTATACGGAGTACACTTTTTGTTCACGCGATACCCGACGTTCCCTGTTTTGCGAATAAATTCGTTTAGCACGCGGATAAATCGTGAAATTCGATGCAATCGCGCCTTCTGCCAAACGTCCCGCCAAAACTCGTAATTTTCTGCGATTCTCGTGGAAATTGGTAGTCATATCTTTGTGACGTTGATGCATTCGATCTTGGCGAAGTTGTATGGATCAGTACACCCCTATGTCGTTCGATATCCAACGAATATTTACCTAAAAAATAGTATTTCGTTTAACTTCTACCAAAAAAGCACTTGCAATCTCGATATTCCGAATGTAGAGCGCACGGCCAGAGTAAATCAACGCGACTCGCATTGGGTCAGAGACATCTCACGATGGATCAATCTCCGGAGGTCCGATCCTTCGGAGGCAGAAGGTCGCACGACGCTTCGCGGAAGCCAGGGAATCGATTTGAATTCATTATCGCGACTGAGCCAGCGATTCGTTTTCGTTTCACCTCGTAACGCATACACGGCGCGCGTTCGTTAAAAGCTACGCGACTCGCCCTGTTTCCTGTGGCTTCTTCGTCATCTCTTATTTATTTGCACGGGGTCGCGTAAATTGCGGTTATAAAGAGTTATGCGGTGTATTACTGGCAAAATATGGCTCGTGTTTAACGTGAATCGCCGAGCAGCCTCGTTATTTCATTATCACGTTCAAGCGACTCATGCATCGGTGATGAGGGCTTTCTCTTTGGCGAAAATCGGCGCGAAAAATTCGCGAGGGTCGTAAAAGGAAAGAAAGGGAAGACCCTGTGTTAATTGTTCAATGTTAAGCGGGTGAACATTCAAGATATTAAGATGAGAGACTTTTTTCTAGCTTTTCTTGTATTTACGTCCAATCCCCCGTCGTTGTATTTACCAGCCAAGAATGTAAAAGGAAAACCACTCGGAGAAAGGAACGAAGAAAAAAGCCGGGATCCAGCGACATTCCAGCGCTTAATAGATGGCGCCCATTAATTAGGAAAAAGTATAAAGTGACGGTGTAATTCATTAGCGAGCTTCGAGTTGCAATTCATTTTCGTCGCTACGCTGGCACGTTTTCTCCATTTCTTTCTTATCTCTCAATTATTCCTCGCCTGGTGAATTAAACGATCCCGGGAACGCAGAAACAAAGCGAGAGGGGGGGGGTTGAACGAGCTAAGGGATGAATTTCCCGCGCTCGAAATAAAATCTCCTCGTTAACAACGGGGTTAATGTCAACCCCGAGGAGGAACTCCGGCTGTTTCACGCTCTGACTGACATCGATCTTGCCATTTCCATTCGAAAATTTATGTTTCGACGGCCGTTCTTGGCACGAGATACCCGCGGTTCGATCGCGGATTTCGTGGCCTCGTAATTCAGCCGAATTCCATTTAGGCGGGTTAATTAGATTCGTCCAGCTCAAGGCACGCGATCCCAGCATCCATCCTTCTTCCATGGTTTCGCGATTAAATGCTGCGTTTCACCCCTCGATCATGCTGCCTCACGAAATTTGGATCTCGCGGTCGAGCACGAGAAATTAAAAGAGACTCGGCTGTCGAATCGCCATGAAAGGAAGTCGTTTTCCTGACCAAAGCTAAGTTAACAGTTTTCTGGCCGATCTAGAACAGGATCGATCGGCACCGCAGTGGCGATGTCGAGGCTGGCTTGGCCCATTCCGAGGTAAGCACGAAGTTCCGTATTGTTGTGGTAATCGAACTGGCGCGAGGAGGGTGGAGGTGGGTGGTTTCATTAAGCGAGTAGCACGCTAAACAGTCCGTTACGACGCAAGTTCGGTTTTATACGGAGGAAATGTATGCGTAGTCGCGGGCTGTCGGGATCTTGACGGCCATTGTACTCGGAGTTAACGAGGAAAGAGGGTTATTTATCGCGAAGATACTACCCTCTCGGGGATGAAATTTGCTGACGCCGTATTTTCTTCGCTCGCTCTAACCAAAATCGCGTATCTCAGAGGGGGAGTACCAGCTCGTTAAAGATGAACTAACACCTTCGTTATCCGCGCAGGTGTATTCTCATCTCGCTTACCCTTAAAATTATGTCGCCTGCGGCGGTGCTCGTTAGGTGGACAATTTTAATTTGTCGAGTAGCCCGCGGGAGCAAATGAGGCGAAACGTTTTCGTTTTGCCTTATTTCTAAAATCGTAAACACCGAGTGAAACATTCGAAGACAGTGAAAAATGAGGTTTAAAATGCTGGACGAATTATGCAACAGCTGAGTCACTCCTTCGCAGTGGAAAAGTTGAACCTTTCCCATAATTGAAAGTCACGAATAGCTTAGAAAGGGGTGAAATTGTAGGGTGGTTGCAGCAGCTGCCTGAACAGCAATTTTGAAATTCCTGAAAGAAAGAAGGGTGAGTCTGCGAGTCGCCCACTTGTGGAAATTCCGAAGTATACCAGACGAGGGTTAACCCTGAACGTTATCCCTGAACTTAATATTGTCAGGCTGCCTCGGAAAATACTGCTACTTCAAAGTGACAAGTGAGAAATGTTGCCCTTCGTTATGCCAAAATGAGTCTCTGGAAAGCTAGAATGTTTTGTTGGATTATGGGGTTGGTTTATACTAAAAAGACCATTTTGGTCTTAAAAAAAAACGAATTTCATGGAAGTGGACTTGATAGTCACAATAAGTTTCACAGCGTTTAATTAATACAGCACTACGAGAAAAAATTTCTAAATTTGAAATTTCAAGGGTTAATGTGACGGATCACAATAAAACGGTTGCAGATGGATCGCTCTGGAACAGTTTCAAACAATTTCGTTGTATCGAGTGGGTTTGACCAAACAGCCACCTTCGCAGCTTCATCCAGTTCTCATGTATTTTACTCTAGTTCCAGGCGTGGGTGTTTAAACACAGTTCGAGCACGTGGAAAAACGGATGACTCGTAAGAGGAATTCGCTACCATCGCCTCGTCGAAACAGAACCAATATCTCTGGCACAAAGAGACGCCTGATATCGAATCCCTTTTCGTCGTGCGACTCATTCGCAGTAGGCGAATCGCGTGTCACGAACCAGCTGTAGCGATTTGAACCTTACGATGCGTCGCAATATCGTTGTCAAATTTGGTCGAACGCTTTTCGCTGTTCGTTTCGTTACGTCTCGCGCTCGAAATGCATTAGCGCCTGTCAGTATCTTCTTCGCCCGTACGCTCGTGTTACGTTACGACTGTATTTGGCCTGAGCGCCGCGATGAAATTAATTGAAAAATGCGCTCGAACGGTGGTACGCATCGTGCCTGGGGAATCGAATTAAAAATCAACTTGTTAAGACAGGGAGGCAAAGTGTCGCGGAACTGGTACGTCAAACTCATTTTATCCGCGAGGGCCAATTTGTGCTTTGTGTCAGTGTCCATGGATGGTGCGCGAAAAATATTCGATAAGGACTATTGTTCGACCATAGGGTCACTCGAAACAATAGAATACGTAGCACGAAGAGACAATGGTGGAGGGAAAGGATTCTGCTCCTGAATGGAGGGAGAAATATATATTATTCTTAGAGGTCTCATACTTTGATAGGTTTTATATTCAGTACAGTATATTTATTTGATTCCAATATAATTGCACTAGCTTATGTAGAATTTACCGCTACAGTCTTACCAAACGATCATTGAACGCAGCCAACAAAAGGGGCCAGTGACTTTGTTCACTATCGACAACGGTAATCGCGAGAAGGGTAGAGAATAATTCCAGCGGCACACAGAGAGTCTTTAATGCGCGGATGCGACAAACGAGCGCATTAACCGGCAACTGAATGCGACGTTACGTCGGACGGAATCCAACCGAATTCCGGATGAAATCTGGAATTGTCTGATGCCGCGCATGCTTTCCATGAATTCAAACCAGAGACCGATAAATCTCATCGATCGAATCGCTCCGATTGTCGCAGCTTCCAGATAGTCTATCACGCGAAATTCCGCGTCCTCGTTGTTAATATTGCGGTGCGCGACGATTAATTGCGCATTGAACATTCGTCGGTTTGCTATACATCGCGATTCCACGGACTTGACGAGACAATAGCCATGGTAACGGTAAACGAAGGTCGTGTCTTTGTCAGACCAAGCGATACAGGACGTTTTCGATGTTTAACTTGAATCTTGACCGCAGCTGCGGCGGTTTGACGAGACTTCAACAAGCTCCCACAGAAGTTGGACGAAAAGGTTGTTTTGTAATTCCGATTCCTCTCGAAAGGAGTTTCTCTAGTCGTGAGTGTTATTCCGCGAAATCGATGGCACGAACACATCGTTCGATTCATCGCACGAACAGCGGGCGATGGAACATTGAAAAAAGCTCTCAGGGTCCATTATTTTCGCCTGTTCGTTGCTTCGCGACGGGTGATCGACGCTTAAATGCGGGCCGAGAGACGTTTCCATTGTGCTTTATTATACGCACTTACGGGGAAAGAAAAGGTTTCTGTCGTTACTGCGACGCAGTCTTCCCTGCTAATTATCCTCTTTGCTTAGAAGCATATTACGTTTCACTTTCTCTATTGGAAATGGGGTGTAATGAAATAATAAAACACTAATTTTATCGATTAACAGTTTTGACTTTATTTCTAAAATTTCACAAATAAGCTGAGATCTTTTCTCTACGAGGAGTTTATAACTGAAAGGTAGAAAAAATATCTAGATTTCTGATCTATATTCAGTCCATTGCCTCTACTATATTCATCCTTTTTTCCAAGTGCAATAACCAAGATTCCCGCTTTGAAGTAGCTCCAAGATTATCCAACGATTCAGCTTAATGCTTAAGAATATGGAACGAGGGTGCACGGAAGAGGATAACAACGGTATCACGCCACCCGGGGATTCGAATTTAAATAATAATGCGACGTTGTTGTTCTCGGAGCGTTAAGTCCTCGATTCTTAATGAAATTCTCCGAGCGACGTAGCATTAAAACGCGTCGTTGAAAACACGTTCTCCAGAGACGACGCAGCGCATAGAAAGAGCGATTACAGGACGAAGGCGGGGGGAATTAAGTCCTGTTCGCATTTGGATCCCGAGCAACCCGGTGTACGACTTAACTCCGTACTAAGTGATCGAGGGCTGTTCGTTTTTCCAGGAAAATCTTGCAAAGCTGGCTCGGAAAATATCGAGAACCTACGCGGAACCTACATATATCAGTTTTACGACGCACTTAGAGCGAAATCTGGGTTTAATCGCAAACCTCGGTGCCCCGATAAATTACAACAACATCCTCCTCCCCTCTCTCAAGAAGTATTCTTTTTTCCACGGACGGATCGCTTCGTTGCGTCTTCGAGAAGTCGCAGATTGTCCTCGTGCCGCGTTTCCACGCGAAAATTGAACTCGTTCCACGTGCGACAGGTATGCATCGAACGCGAACATTGCATTAACAAGCTGGCGTGTACCGTAGCATCTATTAATTCGCGAAGCGTCATTTTACCAGTTTATCGAACGCGCACTGACGGTTCCTCGTGTTGACGATACACACGATGGTAACGCACTTATGGACACGGTGCGCACCAATTGACGAACGTTAATTATTAATTAACGGACGTACACCAGTGCCCGTTCCGTTCGAGAAACACGATAGCCTTGCACAGGGATGCTAATCAGGATTCCCATCGAACTTTCGTCGTTTCCCCGAAACGAGTTTTAGTTCTTAATTTCTCCTCGAACGAAGATTAACGAAACGTGTCTTTGAACGTGTAAGTTTAATTTTGCAGTTCTGAATAATCCACAAAAGAATGAATACTCTCGGAAGGGTGTTCTCGCCTTCAGCGCGATATCACAGCTGAACCGTCAATAACGAAGCATCGAGATCGAAGGTCGAGACGTCTGGGACGCCTGAATGATTTCGCAAACTGTTCTCCAATCGAAAGGTTACAGGTGTGCGTGTATCGGCAATTTCTTGGTTCGCGAGAAACGAAGTTACCTTTAATCTCTTTATGCTCGACAGATCGTTTCGCGATGCACTCCAGTTTCAAACAATTTGTATCGCAATCGAAAGATGACGCGTTTTCCATACCTCTGTAATTCAACAAGCATCGCGTTAATCCTCATATACGAAAATTTATTTTTGTTTCGAAACGCAACGGCTTAAAAAGCAAATCCCTATGTAATTTTATAATTTCATTTTAACGAACGTTTTTTCTGGTTCTACGTGTCCATGTATAAATTCAGTCAAGGTTTTCGATATCATAATTTAATAAATAATACTCGTATCATTTACAAGTTTTCAAAGAAACCTTTGCAACAAAGCATCGAAGCATCTCTAAGAGACAAATATCAGCTTGTTCGCGACTGCGAAATTATTATTATTTATTTTGTACACGTGCAAGCTAGTCCGCGAATACTTTCTTTCATTCGTTTTCTCGTCTCGTTGTGTCTGCAACGAAGCAGACCTATGCGAATTGAAAAGGAAAATAATATTCACTGTATCCAGGCTACCGAGGGGGTTCAGGTCTCGTCGTCGATAAATCCAATGCTCCCTAATATAATACCCGGAAGAGGACCGTTCGCGCTTTCGTTTTTCCGCTGTTCCGTTCACGAGAAGCTTTTTACTTGAACAGACTGAGACGACGTAACAGCGACGCCGACGTCGCACGGTACATTATTCTTCACGAAAGATTAATTCGAGCCCCTGAGTTACGATAACGTAAGAAAACGGTCCCAGCGATAAATCTGTACAACCAGGACGCATTGCGGGCTTTATCAGAAGCTCCGATATAACTCGAATTGGAAAGATTGCGTATCGATTTCGCGGACTCATAAACCAGATTAGAGATGTTACCTCTAGAGGGGTGGGAAGAGGAGATTTGAAAGATATCGTACGTAGATATTGTGGGGTAGAGAATTCGGTTCTTCGTCTATTATGCATACGTTAAATATCGCTCGAACAACCGCCTCGAAGTTTCAGACGGTGAGATGCGCGCGCGGGAATTCAATAATGAATTAGAATACTAAGCGTACGCGACAAATTTCAATGTCATAATTGATACGAAAGTTGCGTCGTACGCGGAGGTGCGGGTTGAAGGCAATTAACAAAGTAAATTAAATGCCGTGAACCGAACACCGAAAACACGCTGCAAGAGGGACCGGGGGCGAACTGTTTCAGCAGTGGCGGGCACGTATTGCCGAGATAAAGTTCAAAGTAGGCCAGTGTGTTCTCGACAAGAGAGAGAAAGAGAGAGAGAGAGAGAGAGAAAGACAGACGAGCAGTTGTTGCATCGGAACAACGTGTTATAAATAAACACTTTGCGGGACTCGGCGCGGCTGTACACTGCAGGTGTTGTTTTTGCTAACCGTTAATTAGCGAAAAAAACACACCGCGAGACAAATTCCCTGTGAAAGCTCGCGTTCTCCGTTACCAGGCGAACGAAATCAACGCTGGGCGACGGGATAACGCCGGGATATTTATGAATTCGCAAATTTCTGAGAGATATCCGTCACGAAATGCGTCAAGCCGCGTGTGTTCTAAAACTGACAGACCCATATGTATGCACATGTATAACAGCGGGGACATTTATGCATGCGCATGCATACGAGCAGCTCGCAACACGAGTATATACGCCCGGTATGCCAAGACTATGAATTCCTAACAGGATCATGATACGAGCCGGTGCGAACGTGCAACTGAGCGCTGTCCTTGCGATTAGCACGAGCAGCAGCCATAAGCTCTTTGACGGGGGATCCTGGGTCCATTATTTTTGGAAGAGATTGGTGTTGAAGGTTTTCACCTTTGGACACTGATCGAATTCGTAACAACACGCCGGGATTTTTCTGTTGCAGGGTATCAACGCCATTGCTGGATAAAACGTGACTCTAACGATCGAGAGTTGGCTATACGCAAAAGGTATTCAATTATATACAGTCCGTCGCATAAAGATTCGAACACTGATACAATCTTCATTTGTACGCTCTATATTATTAGTAAATGTAGTATATACATCTGTTTGTCAGGCGTTTGAAGTCCTTTCTTTTAGCGCTTTTATTAGAAAAAGAAGTAATAGCGAGGACGACCCCTGATCGCAGGTCCAGGGAGCAGAATCGATCACAATACCGCAGCAACTTGCATTTTATCATTTAATCTACGGATTCTTGACGTCTCCGCAAGCTTTTGATTACGGAAAATGGCCTTTGGGACCACTTGCGTTGGACAGGCCTGGCCAGGAACAATGGTGCATCGAACCACCGAGGGATAATTTGCCGCGAGGCCGTCGGGGAATCCCGAGCAGGCGCCGCAAATCCACGATTGTCTCCGTAAATCTAAGCGTAATCCTCCCTTCCGCGGGCCCTTGTCGGGGCTTGGCACGAAAATTCCTCGCAGGACTTTACGCGTGGCTCGAAGCAATCTGGCGAATACGCTTTCGCCACCGATATCAGTCTCCATCGCGGAATTAAGTTTAATTGGTGCGCCAAGGCGAGCAACGTTCGATCTAGAACGCTGAGCGTGGTAAATAATCTGTTTACGATAGCCTCGCGTTACATAATTAGGGAACATTACAGGCACGAGTTAATGGCCCACGTATTATGCAAGAATCAATTACCGCTGGATCGAAATTTAATACCGTCTTAAAATCGAGCCATTGGCGCTGTTAAAAACAATCCATTCGAATAAACAAGGGAGGAATCAAGTATCCAGTAACGAGCCAAATGTCGTTGCAGTGGTTTAACTAAAAGGGAACAATTTCTTTTAAAAATAATTTTATTTAGCCCTGGTTACGCGGCCCCTGGACGCCACGAACAACGATTCCATCGAGGACGAGGCAATAACTGGAGACTTTTATATCGGTGCCAAGTATCCTCTGAAATTTTTCACCCTCGAAGCGCCCACCTTTCGCCACGGTTCATTTCCTTCCTACACGCGACGAAATTTTATTATACGATTTAACGACGACCCGTTTCGAGAAGCTTGCGTTACAAGCTCGCCAAGTGTCAATTACATATTATATCGTCCACGCCCCTACGTGCACCGGTTACCGAAAAACGACCAAAATTTCCACCAGCGGATCCGATTGGAAATGTCGGACACGTATATCGCGTGGTACGTGCACGATCATTCCCCCAAAAAAGAACTGGAAACTTCCGCTGAGGATTAACCGGAGCGTTCGCGAACAACTTACAAGGGCCAGGGTGGCGATAGAAGGGTCTTCTACCCTCGTTACAGGGTTGCAATGTTACGAGCGAACTTGCACGTATTCTTGACTATTTTTTGGTTCTTTTATTCGAAAGTTTTTAAAACAGAGCATTCTTGTAAATATCGATTGCTCGGTACCAATAATTTGTCCCAGGGATTAAAATACCTAGACACAGACCTGGCAACCTATATCTAGTGCTCGAAAGAATTCGAACACGTACTGCGACCGCAACTTTAAGCGGGACGGCAACTCTCGTAACCGGGGAAAACTTGTAAACCTTAATTAAGGAAACACTCGAGCTTTATACCGTCCAAATTTCACGTGGAATTTCTCATCCGCGTTTTTTCGCGGTTCTTAGTGTTCTATATCGCGGCATTAATCATCGAGCTACCAGAACAAGGCGTATTTTGCGCAGCCCAACCGACGTTTCGTTGTAATTAAAAGCGCGCCGCATCGAGGGCGCGCTCCCTGGTTATTTAATGTCGGCGCAATGCATAACGGAGCAAAGCGTAGGACAACGCCGACGCTGGTATATACAAAGTACAACGTACAAAGTACAATGACGGTGCGTCGACGTAATTCCACGGAAAAGAACCGCGGGCGTCGTTTTTCTGACGCCAAACTTTTGCTCGACCAGAAAGAATTCATTAAATTTCAGGTGCAACGCCGCTGTCACCGGGGGCTGCGAAAAAATTGAATTAACCCTCGAGGACGACCTGGCTAATATTTGCAAACGGAAAACAAATGCGGTGTGTAAGTTATAAATCCACCTTGCGTTCGGTCTTCTGCTACTTCGTTTAAAGATTAATTAATTAATTGCATCACGAAGTATCGATACTTTCGAAAGTCGGAAACCCCCATTGAAAGGAATAGTTATTTTTTCCATGCTCTCCTAAAACGTTCTGTACAATTTTACGAGCTACAACGACAGCGATAAAGCTGCCAGGACATTTAACGTAGCGCAAGATTCCCGCGTCATTAGCGCATCGCTTATTGCATCAAGCGCGAGATCTTCCCCGCGAAGGAACAGGAAAATTAATGGGATCTAACGAGAAACACGAGCAACTCGTCACGGCGGCGTAAATTTTATTCCGAAATGTTTTCGAAAAGCAAGGCGAACAAGCAGCTTCGTCCACGGGTTGCCAGGATATGCGTAATTTCGAAACGCAACGGGAATATTAATGAGCGCGCGCGTCGCAACGCCGAACCACGAATTACGAGCGCTCTTGCGCCGCGATAGGAATATTTTAAACGTTTGGAGAAAGAAGACAAAAAAAAAAAAATAAATTGAAAAATAACGTTCATAACGACGGAACTAATGCATTTTAACATCTAATGAAAGGGAATAATACATCTCGACTCGCAGCTGCACAATGCAACGTAACGGGATCGTTAACGATGGCACAAAGAGTGACGACACAAACTTGCTTGTTTATGGGGCACGTTTAACGAAACATTACCATTCGAATTTCCGCACTTTTGCCTCCGTCTAATTATGAGAGCGTAATTAAACAGGGGACGACGTCGGAAGGGTAAATGAAGCACGATCGACAAAGCAAATATCGGTGTCCAAAGGGGTGCGCGACGTTGGACAATGAGCTCGTGACGCGATATTCGATTTCGTTCGGGAACTGGACACAATCAGGATCAATTTTAAGTTCGTGCATTTTCGGAAATCTATTCGACACTTGAATGGGGCTGCTCGACAACGTTGATTGCAAGTTTCAAGATAGGTCGCCAGCGTTTCGTACGCGAGCATTTGTAATGTCGTTTCGCGTTATGCCCCTGTTCTCCTAATTACTCGTTATACGAGTAATTGCGACGGGAAGCATTCGTGAGAGTAGAGAAATTTAGCAACTTCGGGTTAATGTATTTTAACGTTCTATTTAATGTATTTAACGGCGACCTGTTTGAGTTTCAGCGACTGCGCCACTGGAAATTATGTAGTCGGGGAGTCACTTGTCCCTTTGTCACACGCTAAGATATAACCACAAAATTGAAAGTTTCGCGTGCTGTTTCCGTGTGGTTACGAACATATTCCTTACGAACCTACGTGTTCTGAATTTTTACAAAATCAAACGTCTTGTACAGTAAGTAAGACTAGTAAGACTAGCTTTAATAAAACAGTCGATCCGATTTTCCAGAGAACCCAATAAATATGAAAAAGATGTAATTTCTCAATCTATTTTTTAACGTGTGAAAAGACAGCGTCGCGGTTCTATAATTATCGTAGAAAGCAGAATCCAAGAAAATTTCAGCCGACGTAACGTTGATGCTCGCGTAGAAGTTTTCAGCGGAGCTTTTGTCCACAGCGGGCGACCCTAATAAACGAACAACGCTCCCTGGGAAGAACAGTTGTCTCCGTCTTGGATGTGTACCCGGAAGTTAGAGAATCAATAGCATTTCCGTTCCCGCTCGCACTGAATTTCCTGCGACAAAATTACCTCGGCTGACAACGCGATCAAAGCAATGCGATGCTTGTTCTCGTTTTCCCACCGATACCGTTTTTTCAACGCGAATTTTTCCCAGCCATTTCTCGATTTACTCCACACTCTATCGGCGAACTCGATACTGTTTATATACCGGTGATTGTTGCTCCTTTCTCACTCGGTTAGATTCGAGGAATCATACTTTAAAAATAGGAAATAATAAAGTAATTCTCGTTCATTAAATTTAATTATATAGAAACATTATTTTCCATATGGAACGTCTTTTTTATCTCGCGTCAGTTCGAAAGTAATAAAGGACAGCAAATTGGTTTTTTCGTTTGCAACGAGATAACTTTTCCCATTTATTTTTGCGCATTGTTTCGGTAAACAACAAGCGGAAAGTTTGAAATTAAAAAATGTCGAACTCTTTAAACGAACTTTAACTATTCGAGGTATAAACACACTGTTTCGAAAAGCAATTGTCCTTTGGCAGGTTTGTCAATGGTTTCTCTTCGCGCGAGAAATGGTAGGGTTCGAGAAGCATCGGTGTAGTAAAAATTAGAGCGACACAGATGGAACAAAAAGGCCAAATGAAATCCCTTTCTCCGTGGAGAATTGAATCTCGGACGTGGGAGCGTTTAGTAGAGCTGACGATGCCACGAAAAAGAAGGAAAAACAAACGGAATCGACGTGAGGGCGACATTAGGTCGTTTCACTCTGTTGCAACAGGTTTCAGCACCCGTTGAAACGATTGCTGCGGCCTATACCTACAAGCGTTCGCTCTATTGTGCAGTTAGTTAAGGATCCATTCTAGCCTGGACATCGAAAAACGGAGGCGCTTTTGGAATTCGATAACACGGGAACTATTTATGATATTAGTTTGAAACTTTGCACCGCCGCATACAGATTACAAACTTACGCAAATTCTTTCATACGAAAATGCATAATAATTTCGAAGAGGAAGGGAGGGAATGGAAAGGACTGAACAGGAAAATTCACGTGTATTTTTGGAATTTTATGACACGGAAACTGTTGATGAGTTAGTATCACACTTTGCTCCACTGCTCATAGATATTATCGAGTTACATACAATTTTTGTCTACAATAAAAATGCCCCTCAAAAAAGGATATCCGTGAGGGTGACCGCTGATTATATGCAAATTGTCAAACGGAAACCTGTAACGAGCTGAAGGGGGAGGAGAACCGCGTTGACTGGTTCCTTTTTTTTAAATCGTTTCTCGCTCGGCCAACAATCGCCCGTCCGGAAATTACTTCTCGCAAACGGGACAAGCGTCACTCTCGAGAAAATCCAATATTCGCGCGACTTTGAAATTTCATCGACGCGTACCGACAATAAATCCGCCACTCCAAAAGGTGAAATGACGTTCAAACGGCAACGACGACGACGGCGACGACGACGACGACGAAGGTCGGGCATACCTCGCCCAGGTGTCCGTAAAATATTTAAGCGCGACGGACTGCTTCATCAAACAGTCCCGCTGTCGGAATGATCGATGAAGTTAGAAGAAGAGGAAGCAGTCGAAAAATGAGCCCGATAAGAGAATGGACAACGTTCGAATTCGCTTCGGCATATCCACCGAGGCTGAGAAATCGCACCCCTAAAACGTCCTTCATTCTTCACCGAGAACGTCGAGAAATTTATCTCGAAATCGATTTGCTCTTGGTTGATAAAACAAAAAAGGAAGAGAATGGATTTTCATTGAATTCCGTGTGTACATATCGGTGAGTGTAATTTAAGAATCGTCAACTTATTTTGCTAGAGAATCGTCAATTTATTTTGCTCCAGCTAATGAAATCGGACTTAGATTACGATTGTAGCCCCGAAATGGTGCGAGGGAGATATTCGCTTTCAATCTGTGGCCTGTTTATGCAGTGTTACGAGGTACTATCAAGACCGTAATCAGGCCGTTAGCATCGCCCCCGTACGGTTATTAACGGGGAAACACCATTAACATTAATACCAAAATGCCAGCACTGTGTATTTACTGTAGGACGTAAATCCTGGCGGCTTAATGGTACACGGGTTCGATCTTGATCGGGACCAGGGTCCATTGATCGTGTCCCTGTGTTCGACGCTGTAAAACTTTTATCAGTGATAAACGATGGCGATGACAGTGTCAGTACCAACACGGCAGACAGCGCCAACTTTCTGTACAAAAAGACCAGGTTTGTTCAAACTTCAATGATTCCCCGGCAATAATATTACGCAATTTCCATCTAATTCAATTTAATTTATTTTCTACCATTCGAAACAATGGCTTTAATTTAAACCTCCAGCTGAAACTTCGGAAGAGCTATTTCGGAAGATGCAGCAAGGCGTCTCGAGGGATGGAATTTTATTGTTCGGTGGAAGTATCCCTGTAGACACTGTTTGTTACGTAGGGAAGCACTTTGCGTAGCTCGTGAAACTTTCAAAAATAAATCTTCTCGTTCCCAGCGAGAGAGGAACGTCACTCGTGCCGCTATTACAGACAGAATTCACGCGTGAAACGAGTGATCGTGCAATTCCATCGGTGAAGGCGTGCGTCGGGGAAGGAAGACCCGATGCCAATTACGCAACGCGTCTGCGGTGCGTTTGCGTGCGGAGACGATTTCGCAATGTCCGTGGAATTTATTCCGGAGCGGGCTCGTCTGGAACAGCCACGTTTCCCCCGGGCATAGGAAAGTCCGGGGGATCGTTACACCGTTTCGAGGAGCCCAGATAAGGCCGACTTAAGGCTGTAAGCTTAGGTCACAGGCACTTCGTCGCCACTGTGGTCTGACTCCGAGATGATTTCCACTCGCAGGTTCGTAGTTCTCTGACTCGGCGATAAGGGATGGCTTCCTCTTCTACTCGCTGAAAACCGAATTACGGTGCACGAAATTTATTGGTCGAGACGCTTCCGTCTAAGAGAAGCACTCGTTTATTTAAACTGCTCTCATTCGAGTCATGGAATGTTCAGTTACATTTAATCTTCTTTTACATTGTATATAAAATTTTCCAATAATAGAATGGAATAGAATATAATATACCGTACCATTATACCAAAATAAAACAGAAATTATTTTCTATATTTTTTCTATTCTCTTCAACCCGTTGTCAGCAGTTTGAGTAAAATTACGCTTCACTCCCGCTGACGTTATTCAGCCTGCCTGGTAAAATTACCTTTTATCCATGTATACGTTTTTCAACCCGTACGTTAAAATTATGTTTCGTATTTTGCGATGGAAGAAACTAGTTCGCGGTATTGCAATTACACTCGTGAAATGTCTTCGATGAAACGATATTTCGTAGGTGACGCAAGATATTTTATACGCAGCGATAAATTGTTTAGAATTTCAATTTTCGCTAGTCGCTGATGCAAATTAGTCCAACGAGTTTCGTTTACGCGAAACAAAGCCGCGTACAAAAGAGATTCATTCCACACTTGCAATTTATTTTTTACCTACGGAATCGTTCCCTATCCGCTACTATCATATCACGTGGGACGCTCTGTATAAAGATCTCCGAGTGACAGGGTACACGCCTGACTCCTACGTCGCTACATATCCGCCACTTTGTTCGGGACGAGAGAGAAACGGAAGATTAATAGGTTCTCGCGAAAACGGGGTAGCTTCGGTATAAAATTGCTGTTCATTTCGTTATTTACTGGCGCGCCCCATCGGCAGCGGTTTTTATTGTTATCAGCGACGCCGTGCTTGCCCAGCCAGGTCTGTAAATCAATATTACAACGAGTCGCTTTAACATTCGGCTGCTTTGCGATTTTTTCAATAAAACCGCGAAACTACGTAACTGCGTGTCATTTCTACATTCCCAAAATGAGATATTAAAGTAGGAAAAATGATTTGGCCTAGAATAAAACAGAAAAAGGAATCGTATCGCTAAGGGTCAAAGTTACTGCGCATCGACGATCGAAAGTTGCGTATTGTTAGAGGCAGATCGAACGAGCAGTAAATCTGCGAGCATCGTGAGAGGATAAAAGCCAATCTCAAATATGCCGGAGTGCGGAAACTCTCAATGGCGAGGGCAAAACGAGCGGCCACAAAAGAGTGGACGAAGAAACGTCGCGTCGAAAAGGAGCGTCCTCGTGGTACGATTCTCCTGTCTTCGCATCCCCTTTAACTTCGACGAGAACAGAGACTCCCGTTCGTTTTATGCGCGTTCGCGTGTAAGAACCTCGGTAAAGAATTTCAAGTATCCTCGTCGCGGTGTCCAGCGGTGATTTCGCGCGACGTTTCACCTTTCTCGTCAATGAAAACCGCGCTTCTTTCTTCGAATTTTCTTTTCTTTTATGCGAGCTACGCGTGTTACGTGCTTTAAAATTAAGATTCTCTCTGCGTTATCTTTAACCTCTTCGGGGACGATTAATTTTTCTTGTTATCAAACTTTTTTTATTATGTGAAAGTGCTTTGACACTTGGATCAAAGATTTCTCAAAAAGTGGATTTAATCGATTTGTCCAGTGAACCGACGTCTCCACAATATTCCTTTTATATCCCAAGGTAAAGTCCCTCGAGAAGAGCCTCTGAAATTGGCTCGGGATACACACACAAAAGGAGAAACATTTATGGCTGGAAATCAGAGTTAAACAAATGTTTTCATCCAGGCACCTTCCGTTTCCCAATAAACGACGAATGTTTACGAGATCCCGAGAATCCTCTCTCCTATACTTCCGGGTTTACCATCCTTCCGGGCTTACAGTTCTTCCGCGTTCGACGATTCGGGTGCAAAAATATCGTTGGAAAACAGTGGGCAGCGGAAAAACTGGAACGAAAGGGTGACTCGAGAGCTTTTCCCACGTTCGTGGCGCGCTTAGGCCTCCGCACCCTATGAATACAGGTTTCCTGGGTGGACTAGCAATAGCACGCAACGATGACGTCTACGTTTATTTCGCAGGGAATTTAGCTGGCTGCTCGGGAAAATCGAAGCGCGTCTTTCCGCAGCATACCCTCGTTACTCTAGCGTTTCAACGCACGGGTAGAGCCTTGGTCACGTTAAATTCGTTTAGTGTTCAATTTGTATCGGCCAGTACCTCTCTCCTCACTCCTTGGTCATTGGGCCGCCAAGAAGCCGTGGAGGGGAAATGAGATTACGGTAGAGGGAGCAGATACAGGTTATATCGGGCTCGTCGGGCAAGGTTCTTCGGGACAAATTAGGCTTTTAACTTAATGGAATATCGGTTATCTAGTCGAGGAATATTTAACAGCGTCGGACGCAGAAACGTAGGAATGGACGATTTCAGGGGCGAATAGATCGGAGGAGTGACAACCCTGCGACTACGACGCATACCGTCGCGGCTTTTCGAAGCTTGATTTTGCCCACGGGGATGAGAGGAGATTGGAAATTCCGTCCTGTCGCGTATCGGTTTCAATGCCGTGTCTTTCAATGAAAAGCATACCTATCGAACGTTGAGTTCTATTTCCTGCCGACGGACAAACTATAACTGCTCGACGCCGATGTACATTGGCTTCGTTTTTATAAAGTAACACCTTGCATAACTTTACTGTTTTCGATGGAATTTTAGGACGAAACACAAGTCGTTGACACTGTTCTTCTGTGCAGCTTAAATTTTGATTTTTCTTTCATAACCGTGCGCTTCAAAGAGTTCAAACATCTTTAAACCATCGTTAAACTACTGTTTACATCATTACTAACAGACCTGATAAAACAATGCGCTTTAAATTATATTCCTGCCAGCCATGTTTACGAGGTCTTTCGTCAAGATGGGTACAAGCTAATAATAAACGTGACGTAGTAATAATAATAACGATTAATTGCATGTTTTTCAAGCTTCCGCGAGAGTATCACGTGCACGAGAGGGTGTCTGTTTTCCTTGAACCCACCTCTTACTTTGTTTTGAAATTTTCGCGAAAGGAAAAGTGTTCACAAAGCTGTTTACAGACGTTTTTATATTCACAACGCTTACTTGAGAATATTTAAGGTTACTTAAAAATCATTTATCGTTTTTTTGAGATCTTGAACTAGTAATCTTCTACAAGATAATATCGCGTTCCTTCGGAAAAATTTGTTTTCCAAGTTCAAAAGCGGCGAAGCTTTCTGAACAGGAACAGCTACTGCATGTATCGGAACAAAACACGAAACATAAAACGGATCCCTTTTTTCGAAAACGTAAACCACTAGAAAACGGTTTCCGATTGTGTGGCAAATACATACTGATCCGCGTGTATTTTGTCAGTGTTACTCGAGTGCATGCATACGTATCGGGCGATTTTCTTTGTCCCTGGACAACATTTCCATTTTATACTGGTTTCCCGTTCCAAGGGGGAATGTGTTACCGTTGACAGTGACGATTATAAACTGGAAACACGGTAGCACCGTTAGGACTTCTGTAACTCCGTGATAATATAAATCAGGGCTTATCAAACTGGGGTCCCCGTGCTTAAAGAAGAAGAAAAATTAAATAAATCATACAACAAGGTTGTACTCTTATTACGTGGACCTTCTAAATTGAAGCGTTAGAAGATTGGAGTTCCTCGTAAATTCTTTGCTCGAGCTGATCTCGTTAAATATGGGTTTGTAATGAAATCCTGAGAGCTGAAGATTTTTTAGTACTACGAGATTATTGCATAGTTTGAAAGACATTCCAAGAACAAGTTTTTTGATATTTATTTCTGAGGTATAACTTGATTCTCTTCTTAACTCTATTCGAGAAAGCGTCATCCAATTTGCTCTTGTCCATTAGCCTCTAAAAAAGAAATAGCAATTTATGATACCGAATGCGGTCAATTGGCGGCAATAACCGTACATAAATCTCGCAATTAATATCTTCATTTCCCGATGAAAGGCCGCCACCGAAGCGAGAGCGAATTAATTGAAATTTCGTTTTAATTAATCATGGTTCGAGAGCGGTTCGGGTCCCAAAAACGTCAGTCTCAAGGCACGAAGATCTTTACGGTTCGTTAAAAGCGAGAATTAGCATCGCAATAATTGAAAGAGTTATCCACATTCACATTATCAATATCCACAGGTGTCCATCATTCGGTCCGATCGCATGTACTCCTTTCATGAATTAATAATCTCTCTCAATGACGCGTGGGTTCTCGGTTGCGAATAATTCAAAAATATCTTCTACCTCGTTTCAATAAATATTAATGGTTAATAATGATCTATATCATTCAAAAAACTCTCGAGTTATATTATATGCATACCGGTAATAAGAATAGATACAAAGGACCAACACTAAACTAGGTGGATAATACATAACGAAATTCCACGATATAAGGTCTCGCGACTAAACGGGAAATCTCAGATAAGGGTTCAGGTAACACGTGTACGTAACGACGCGTGCAAGGAGACGCAAATGACCCAGAAATCTGATCCGTATATCGGATCGGCGATTGTCCCGTCTGTTGCTGCACCGTTTGGGGCATTTTCTCCTTTCAAGTAGAAAAGGTACGTTCGTGGTCGGCCGTGGAGAGGCGGTCACGCAAGAAACGGGTCAAAAGCGCAACGGAAATCCGACCATTTTCCGCGAAGTGGCTCGTCGATATTTGCTGACGTCGATTCGCGTCTCGGATTGGCGGCAGCAGGAAACAAGTCGCCACCATTTCGGCTGTTGCCTCTCCAACGTTTGCCAAGATGCGCCCCGCGTGAACTTTTCCTCGCTTATACGGCTTACACGGTTACTGCAACTTTCCGTGTTCTTTCATTCACTGGCTGAAGTTGCGGGACGAATTTACGGAGCTTTCTCTTTGAAGTAAACACGGAAACACAGTTGACGCAGAGTTTTCTAGATTTGGTACACGAAAACGTTGAAAATGTTGCGAATAAAAAGAACGAAGATAAAGATTTTTATTTATTTCTCGTGGCACATGGCAACGTACTGTTTGAAATAACATGGAGGGAAGTTGGGAAATGTATACTATAATGCAGATTACAATAAAACTGTACACGTGAAATCTTGAACGCAAATGTATGAATCACCAGTATGAACCTCCAGATAAAAGTACCTCCGGAATATAGCTAAAAATGATCGTCACGTCTGGTCCTTCCGGAATCAAGATCCGAGGTAAAACGTTCCCGTCACGCCACCTGTCTCTCCTCCGTTATAAATTCCGTGGTCGGTGTTTATAAGCAGGACACAGTCGTCCTCGCCGGCTTAAAAATTGCTGGAACCACGGATGGCACGGCTGGATCACACGCGAAATTGGAAAACTTTGTAGGGTAAAATTGAATGACTACCGGGTGTCGTTCGAGTCTGGCAACGATCGATACGTCTAGTCCTTGCATCCTCTAGATACCGTCCGAGAGGTAGGTTCAATCTCATCGAAGTTGCACGCGCAAGCATCGGCCCCCATCTCAGGTGCATCGATGCCAGGCTTTCATCCCCCCTGACGAAGAAGGGGAACCCCCGCGGTAACTACAGCCACGGTGCTCTCAGCCTCGAGTATATAACGCGGCGAACACCTGGCGCGAGCGTTAAGCCCGAATCCTCCCTCTCGAATCGCGAGAAATCTCCTTGCGTGCGCGAGATCACGCGAATCGATCGATGCTATTCTGTGTTCTGTGTTCCCTCTTTCGTCGGAGAGGGTGGACACGTTTTGCGCCCGTCTTCCAGCGAAGTTTGATTAGTTTGTCAACGTAAACCGAGTGGCTGTGTCGAAATAGGTTCTCGCGAAACGCGGACGGCATTCGAGTCGACCTATCGAACCGTCGATCCCGACACGCGAGGTTGCATCGTTGTTCCAGCGACGGTCGAGCGAGAAGCTGAAAAGCGACGGTGGATCGGTGACCGTCGAATGCATTATTTAAAGAGTCGGTTCACTCGTGTTTGGAATATTTCTCGGAAGATCAGGCTACGGGGAAATCTTTGGCAGTGAAACGTATCAGTTTAGGAGATCCTCGAAATTACAGAGATGATTATAGACTATGTATAGCGTACAGTGGTGGAGACGTGAATCTATGTCATCGGGGTTATCGAAACCTTAGCTGTTCGCGAATAAAGTAAAAAATTTCGAAGCGTAAGAGGATCGAGTGTATCATAGCCGCGACTCTGAAAGACCTTATCTCCCGTATTGAATTATTCCGTATATCCCCCGTGTCGGAAATAAGAATTTTTAATATATTATTAGGTTCTCATCAAATTCTTCCTTCGAGGAAGGTACACAAGGATCCCCATAGGGATCGATACGTACAAACCTATGTATATTTAATTCACCCTTATGATCTGCATGCAACTGCAAGTTGACCGAAAGGCTCGCACTTGGCATCTACGTATTCCAAAATAAAAAGTGTTGCTCGTATCACCTTTCCACTGCATAACCTCATCGATGATCCATAGGAAAATATGAATCATATGTCAGGCACAGGATTAATTAAATTACTGATTTCTGTTCCCATTTATAGATGGAATACATAGTCGGTCCCATAAATATTCGCAGGTTTAATGTTTCCAAATAAATGTTTTTATTGTGTATGTACTTCGCGATATATATAGTTCAATCGGTACTTTTCGAGTGGAGAATAGCATGAGCTAAGTGCGAACTAACTAATCCCATTCCGTGCATCGTTGCTTCGAATAAAGAAACAGACTTAATCTCGTAGATGTGTTCATAGAAATCCTGAGAACAAACGATCGCGCCATGCAAAATTTACAACGAGAAGATTAGGAAATTCCGGAATCGGATTCGAGCTGCTTCTCGTATTGACGTGCTCAGACTGTAAACGCGTACTTCAGATGGGGTAAAACTAATGTCACGCGGAGACTCTTGAGCACTCGGGGATTCGCGGAATCTACAGTTGTTTCCTGAATAAAGCCCGGAGTTTTAAGAGCGTTGTCCACAGTATGCTCCGGCGCCCTTTGTAATTCAGCGAGAAGTTGAACGCAACTCTGAGATCTCGTTTTGTGTATACCGTGAATAATATCGCGCCATTAATTCCATAGGGCAAAGTACGCGATATATTCCCCCTCACGCATCTCGTTACGTTATATTTACCGAATGCAAACTAGTTTTCGCGACACCTCCAGTGTTCAGATCTGCTTGCTTTCCTGATGTACCTTTACCTGAGAAATAAATAATTCATTAGAAATGGGTAGAACAGTCGACGTAATTTCGAACTAACCAATGAGTATTTAAATAAATTTCTTCAAAATAGAATTTCTAGGTCATCTGTCGAGCCCTCGAGCAAATATTAATCGAATAATTAATAACCAGCAGCGATTGTTGACTCAACCCTTCAGAGTAAATTGTTGACTTCGAAACGCGACCTTTCTAACTCCATTCAAGACCGTTCGATATCCTGAAGCAACTCTTGTGATCGAGAACCCAGACGGAAGCATTAAACCTGTCTCGGTAAATGCAGTTATAGAGGCGTAATCAGATTATTTTAGATACTCCTAGGTATTAGGAATGAAAGTTTATGCATCGTCGAATTATTCAGACACGCCTGGCTTAAGTAGAGCTTCGAACTACCCACCGTGGACAGGAAACAGGGCCAGCACCTATTCAACGCCGTTCGGTGTCCTCCAGAAGCGCCACCTCGTCGAAGACCTTATCTAATAGACGTTAATAGATGTGGTTACACAGAATTAATTACCTCGTAATCCCCAGGAGCAACTGTCAAGCTTGCGCGTATGCGTTAACCAGTAGGACCAATTGCCGTGAGCTCGTGGCGTCGAGCTTCGAGTTAGCAACTAATAGCGATAAAGGCTAAACCTAAAAAATCTCAAGACCCGAGAATAAACGTCCTTGCAACACAAGAGACTACAGATACACAGTAGCCTCTGTTGCCCACCCTATTTTCGTCCAGTTTGGGGTCTAGGTTAACCACGGTTCGCTGGACCATCCCCTAATAAGCATTTAGTTGCTTCCAGACGTCTTGGAACCCTACTCAACGCAATTGTTGCCTCGAAGCCTCGAGAGGAAACCATTTCCAGACGAGTTTCGTCAGCCTATTCAGGTCCGTTCGATGTCCCCCTGCGGTTCTCGTCGAAGACGCGAGCAAAAGCATTGACCCTACCACAGGTGCACAATCAGGTGCTCTGGAGTCAGTAGGGAGTCAGGTAAACCAGGAGAGAGATAAAACGACGGAGGTGGAGCGAAGACAGTGGAGGGAAAGAGACCAGCAGCTGGCACGGCTGCGGTCTAAAATACGCCCGACGTAAGGTGGGAGTGTGCAGGTGGTAGAGAAGGTCGGAAGGTTACAAGAGCGCAGACGCCGACCGAAAGCATCGAGGATAGCACCCGGCACGGTACCGAAGTACCGGACAGAGCTAGCTCGTCCGCAACGCTGTGTTCGTCTGGCAGGCACTCAGGGCATCCAGGATCGTGAACAGGGCACGAGCCACGGGTTTCACCTGCGTTGCCAAGTCGTGATCGAAGCCGCATTTGCCCACGAGTTTCCTCCTCGAGCCGTGATCGACCGATCGAGAATTATCCCCCGCAACGTCGCGAGTTACCGGCGAATTCGAAGAGCCACTCGAAGCTTTCCCGCGCTCCGAGCCGACTCGGTTTTCACCTGTTAACCGAGGCGTCGCACTCTTCTTCACCAGGGGTCTTCGTCAGGTAAGCACAACTCTATCGAACCTTCGAGTTTAAAGGTTCTCGAAAGTGACAGTGATTCCTACGTGACAGTAGAAGATTGTGAATTTTTCTTCTTCTATTTCTTCGCGGCAATTTTTAGTCGTTTGGAATGTCCACGGTTTGTTTACCGTTGGGCCCGTCGTGAACCCTTTTATTATAATTCTTTTTAGAGAGTAAAGGGGTCGGTTTGTCCTCAGGGGAAAGTGCTCGCGAGTGAAAACACTGGTTTTTGGAGCGGCCAGTTTGTGTTGGAAACTTGCTGAAACTTTGCTGGCAGCACGTAAGTTTGCTAAACGGAGAAACTCCGCGGAATATTAACCCGACTAACGATCGCCGATAACGGCAAACTTTGGATCTTAGCGCAACTTTAAACTCCCGCGATACCGCAGATTCAATTCCACGGTTCGAGTTTCACCTCGTTGGTACACTTTTCACGATCAAGGTTAGTCGTTTCGATATAATCACGCCTCGTTATTCCGCTCGCGTACGTATCTGAAATAATTTGCCAGCCCCGGAACTCGCACGCGTGTTTGATGGGATATTAATGCCATTGCACTCGACAATGTTGAGAATGCGTTTTCGCTGCATTACCCGCCGCAACCGTAACCCCTAATCTTCCCACGCGAATTTCCAGCTGGATGAACATTTGCGTACCCAATGGTCTCGTTACGCATCTGGCCACATCTTGTACGTCTATCACCTCCTTAATGCATCGCGAAAAGATCCTCCCATTTCACGTTGACCAATTTGGACCAGTTGGACACTTTTCATTTCCAATTCACGTCATAAAACTACATACATACAGTCATAAGGATATTCGTCCTATTAAATAGACCCTTAAATAATGCTGTATATTTACTAATAGGACTTACAAGTACTGTAATTTTTTTTCGTGGTACTGGACGCCTAGATTTAAACTACTTTTGAGAAATTCAGTAAATAAAGGGTTAAAACAAGTTTACTCAAAGTTCAACAAGGATCCCACTCGGTCGAGAGAATGGATTATACAAGTTTAAAACCAGCAATCCCGATACTTCTGGGACGAGAGGATATGGAGAAAGGATGTTCGCGTTTCTCGTCGCCAGCGAAGAAACTAACATAAAACGAGGAAGATGGTAAACGTCTGACTGGTCCACGCCATAAAGTTTGTTTACAAGAGCCCCGACCTCGCGAGCGCCTAGCAGTGCTTTGTAGTTATTTTAATAACGATTCCATCCCTCCATCTTCCGTCCTCCGTTTGTCGCCTCGAAGGCAGGAACAAATTTCGCCGTTATTAAACCAAATGCACACTGCCTGATAATAATCTCGAGGATCCCGCACAAAGGCCACGGGACGTGTCTTTCCCTGGCTACGTGGAAGCTTTCGAGAGGAATTTAGGGTTACACCTACTCCTCTATACGTAGACGAGGAACAGTATCGTTTTCGATCGTTACGGACGATTGCGTGGCAATGACTTCGACACGCAGTTGTCGTCTTCGCGCACATCGGTGTTTCCTCATTTCCTTCTGGTCTTATCTCGGCAACTGTTCCGTCAATTGTCGGAAATGACGCGGTAGATCGCAACGTCTACCAGTCCTTTCAAACAGTAACTTTGACGCTGCTTCGCGACACTTTTAGCGCTCGAGTATTTCGATCGATGACGTTTGATTTCGATATAATAGATACTAGAATATTCTCGGTGCTTCTCGGCCAAAAGACAAACCATTAGCTTCGACACATAACGTTAGAGGAAATGTATGGAGAAACATTTTTTGAGACTTGAATAAAAGAGAAAGAATAAAAGAGGTGTATAATACATATATATTACTTAATAAATCAGATAGGAAATTGTGCAAGCAAATTCCCGGTTAAACTCCATTCGCTTAAGTATACTTGGAATCATAAATGCAAATAAAAAGTAAGTCGTTGACGCGACGCGATCGCGTTGCATTTTTCACATTTCGCTCGGAACTTTTCAGGGCATTTTATTTTCTTGTATCGCGCTCTGTTTACAGCCGGTACCAGGCGGCGTGCAAATTGATCAACCTGACCAACATATCCGTGATATTTCCTCAGTAAATTTATCAGCGATGGTTTTTGCTGAATTCGGTTATACGCGTTAAATTTAAATTCGCACATGCTTTTAATCGCGTATACATGCAACAGCATCGTAACTCTCATTAAAGCTCTCTTTTATCGAATAAAGAGAAGAGGTGTTCGTTCATTGAAATCACACTCTGCTATTATTTTCATCCAGTCTTAGCACCGCGGTGATGCAATGGGTGGTTAAAAAGCCCAGAGAAAGTATAAATATTCAATAAGCATGCACCCGGTATGCTGCGCTGTTCTTAAGTAGAAACGCGGCAAGATTTTCTTCAGATATTTTTCTTCGGAGTTAGCGTCCTCGTGGACGATGCCGTTCGTATATTCTTAATGGAAACAAAACAGCGCCGCGGTCAACTTTCCAGTCACGTTTCCATCTACTAGAAATCGCGAGTGTTGTTGAAACGTCGGTATACTCCGCGCTTGGAAACGATATCGCGGTAGGAAAGTAAACGACCGCGTTAAGAACAACGAACGCCTAACATGCAAATGGCCTCGGATAATTCCGAACTCGGTGCTCCAAGATGAAATTATCCGCATGGGATACGCTCTCTATGCGGCGAGGAAGATTAATTTTAAGAGCTGCCTCCACGGAGAGGCGGTAGCTTCGTTCGAGGGTATCCCAAAGAAACTGGAAAATCGCTTTCGCTCGGGGGAAAAAGTGTTTATCTTGAGGCAAGGTTCGAGACACGGGGTATCGATAATTAGCTGGAACGAAGTTACCGTCAACTTTAAATAGAGACGACGCGACCCGTCTCGCGTGTATGAAAACGCCAGCCCGAGTCTCTCGGAAACTTTTTATATGATCATCGTTGCAGTATCACCCTCGGACGGGAACTTCGAACGAGTTCCTCCCGAGTACCCGCGAGTCCTTCGAGCAACGTCCAGAGCGGTAATAGATTTTTCGTACTTCTCATTTCAGTTGAATCCACTCTGTTCTGTACTTGGAAACTTCGTTCCGTCGAGTGGCGGACTTTATTCGCGGATTATCACGTGCAAAACAATTTTTATTCGGTGAGCTACCAACACACCAGCTGGCAATTTTGTTTTCAACATATTCTGTTCTCAGAAACGCGATATTTTGATAATGGGGTAAAAATATTACCATGTAAATTGAGGATTACGTGTACATCATTATTTCGTTTTATTATTTTAATTGAGGATTAATTCAACTGGAATTTCGCTCCCACGTATTCATAATTAAGAAGAATTTTAAATATCTATTTTATGAAATACGAAACACGCGTACGTTCTTCGACGAGCGACGAGCGAGGTGTATAATAACATATTTTACAATAAAGCAATTTATCGTACACAGAAAAAATTGTATGGCTCAATCATAGCTCCACGTGATTGTATCCTACTTATTTAGCACCGTTTGGGAGGAATCGGAGTGAAAGGGCACGTATCTCGTCGCATTTGCATACCTTTGTGGCTCAATTTTGATCAGTGCGCATCGCCAATTATTCCCCGCGTCGTAACGACGTCCCTCTGTGAAACCTCAATAACGTTCGTTATCCGTAGCATTGTTGCTGGCGATGTGCATCCAGCACGCTCCGTTTTTTCCTCTTAAATTAATTAGTTTCCGGTTTAATGTTCGCCCACGCGGCTTATTCCCACTTGCGCGCGATGCATCCTCGCTCCTTTCAACTTCTCCCGCTTTTCGAAAACACAAACCAAAGCAAAACAACGCGCACGGATATTAATGGTGATTTTAATTAATATAAAACCCGGTAGTGGCCTTCGTCGTTACATAGTTAATCTTTAAATCAACCCTAGCAAGGTTTCCGGAGTTGTTTGAGAAACCTCCGGGAACGCAACTTCGTCAAGTTTGGATTAAATAAAATTCGTATTAACAGAAATGGGGATCAAACGGATGAAGGAGCTTTCCGTTAACCCTTTGCACTCGTGACCTTTCTTTGTGGTTGTTAAATAGCATGTCCAAAACGTAACTGGTTAAGGTCAACGAAAATTAAGCATACAAAAATTAAGCATAAACTGTGGAAGGTAATTGAAATGACATACCAACCTAACTGTTAGCGACGATTTTAATTAATTTAAGACTCGGCAGTAGTCTTATTGTTGCACACGTCGTAACTTGTAATTGAATACACCTGTTTCTCTTTGTCCAACTCCACTTCCGACAGTTTCCTCGAGGTTGCTTTAACCCGTTACGTTTGCGTAACGATAGCCAACCTGAATAACTTCCTACCGTTGGTGGAGAGGTTCCAAAGTCACCTAAACTACGAGGCACGTGCGAAAACGTGTCTCGTACAGTTTTGCAGCGTCCGACGTTCGACAACTGCCCAATCATAATTCGCCATTACTCGAGCGAAATCTTTGCCGTATCGAAGGTTTGACCTACTTGCGCAAGACGTCGAATGGAACTAAATTATAGGGATATTAATGGAAATAAATGATGGAAGTTCGTTTCTTCTTGGAAATACCCGTAGATTGAAAAGGTTGATTAAGTTCGTGGCGCAAAGAATTTCAAGCGCCGCGTGGAACTCTGGATATTAGAAACTGACGGTTTTAGAATTAGTGGTTTGACGTGGTTGAGGTATCGATTGCGTGACTATCGGACGACTATTTTCTTTTGAAGCGAGATGATCGATTGGATCGTGTTGAGAGGCGATACGGGCGCGGTTTTCGGTGAGACATCTGTTGCGTCTAACGGGATGATGGCAGGGGAGGTCCTCTAATGATCAAGGTAAATTGTAACGAGGTTTAGGTCGGGTCAGATAATACCATTATGCTACATAGGTCATTTCAAGCGATATTACAGAACGTCCGTTTGGGCAAATTGCGTTTGTAACGCTGGGTGAACGGTGTTGCGGTAAACGGTAGACGCTGCAACTCTAAACGGTGTGCAACGCCTTCCGGATTGTGCAATCCGCCGACATTTGGGTCGCTCAGGATTCACAGCAACGTTAATTGTCCCATAACAGACGCAACTGGTCCATCCAAGCATCATTTGAAATAATAAACACCTCTGTTCTACAGTTTTTCTCCTTTCTTCCTGCGATATAATTTCTTGTCTCGTTATGATTAACAAGATAGTACATATGTAATTCGAAAAATATATATCAAAATTTAAATGTACCTTTGAGTTCTTAAAAATTGGCACGAATTTTCTGGATAACCCGATACATTACAATCCCTTTAACTGTAACGATGAAACGACACGATACGACGTAACGCGCCACGTTAACGCAATGAAACGTGCCCGAGATGTCGATACTTCCCTCGTGATTTCGCTTTAATGGCTTTTCATAGTTGCCCGCGATTCCACTTGAAATTTGCATTTTGATTCGAGAGTGGGGAGAAAAGTTTAAGCTCCGTGGTTGAAGGTAAAAGACCGTGGAATCCAGGAAATTTGATTTTCGCTCCTCGTGCAAAGATGAAACGATACTTGCCACCTCTCGTCGCCAACTTGCGCGAATATTCGGTTACTCCGAAGGTTCTGTACGTTTCCTTGCTGAATGTTATAGACGCGGAAATATATGAAAACTACGATGTTATCGAAGCTCGTATCGTCGTATGAAAATTAAGTAGAAAATGAATGTACTCGCGCTAGGTACAACGTTTGTATTTAATTACATTTCCTTGTCTAAGTAGTATAAAGTAACTTTCGCTGATAAGATGGTCAAATACAGCTCGCCATAATGGAAGTTAATGTAATTAGAATCAATAGCAGAGAACACCGATCGAGGGAGATTAGTGTCTCGGAAGACTAACAGGTTGTGTAAATAATTTTGCAGGATTAATTTTGTGTGCCTTCGTTAATTTGATGGTCCCTCCGAGCCGATGGGTCAGGGAAAAGGTTGACTCAGGACACGAAAGTTCGATTCCATGTCTCGGTCGAGGGTGAACCTTTTTCGAAAGCCCCAAGCGACTAGGCTTACTCGTCCCATCGCGGCGATGTTGACTAATGGAATACACGTTGAGCCCTGGATAAATTACCCCGAATGCCGTCGATTTACAGCCCTAAATAAAATTTGATCCTCGATCCTGTAATTAACTCGATCGATCTGTCGCGATTTATTGATTCGAGTCATCGTCAGGCGAAAGCAGTCCTTCCTTTACGAGGTCCTATCTTTTCGTCGCTGGAAATCGATAGCGTCCGCGCGCAGGGTGCAGGAAGTCAAACATTATTATCGATAGCGTGTCTCCCGCCCCTCGTTTCGAGTTCCGTGAAACGTTGATTGGACACGATCGCGGTTCCTGTGAGGACACGGTTGAAAAAGCTCGTTCTTTCCAGCTGGGACAATCGCTCTCCAGCAGGTTGCAACGACCGCGACAAACCGCGTTTCAGGGACTTCATTATCCCGGGCTAATACATCCGGGAGCGTATCGCGATTAATCGTTACCGTGCCCGACAATGTTGCACGAATTTCTATTCCACGGTCATGGTTATTGTTAACCGTGGTTGACGTTGCAAAGCGACGCAGCGCGTCGCGGTTTCAAGCGGGTCCCACCCTCTCCCGCCGACCGTATAAATTGCTCACTGGCGAGGAAAAGTGGAGGAAAGTGGTCAAAAATTAAAAAATGTACCGCGATGTTATGCACATAATGTCTTGCATGTACTGGTTCCTTTTTAGATTCTCTTGGATTCTCTTTTATTAGATTTTTGCGTTGGGTATATACAGTAACTTTGATAACTTTGATTTTATAAGTTCATCCATGACGAACAATAATGTAATCGAGATGTGTATTAGCACTATGTTCTAAATTATGGATGCGTTAATATTTATAGCAATTATACCTCGCCAAAAAAGGATCGTCCTCGTTTCAAACAATTTTCTCCCCGCTGTCGTAAATTATTTACATTATGTACACAGTCTTATTGATCAGTGGAGCACGCATCCGTGTACGTAACTCGCACTGACACAGTTACGTTCGCATTAATCAGCGAAACACGTAACTGTGGCACGCTCATAAATTTCTCCGATGCCTATCCGCTGGATTTGAGATGTAGCGATCTAGCATACGTTTGAAATAAATAAACGTGACATTTGCTTTCACTGTAGAGGGAAACTATACGTCTTTCTTGTCGAAAACGAATCGAGAAAGATTTCTCCTGTTCCGAATGTAATGTGAATAACATGGGAAAATCGGGGTAGCCCCTTTTCCGGTACAACGCGAAACCGTCGCTGGGGATGTTGAATAATACCTTAGACGTACATTATTCCTTCCCATTGTGCCTAGGCGAGGTGCACAGCTCGCGAAAGTGGCGTTATTGTACAGAATCCGACTCGGTTTGATTCGAATTACGTCACACGGTTGGCTCTTACAAGCCACTCGAGTTCCGACCGAGGAATGTTTTCAAAGTTCGAGACAATTCGCAAAGTGGTCGAATCGGTGAAACAGGCCCGCGACGCGCGGTCTGTGTACTTTATCGCATTATGCAAATGCACTTTCGCGTGGAATTCCTTCCGCCGAGAGATCTCTCTGTCGGGAGCGATCCGACAGCGGCGACAATTTGTCACGCGAAACTTCGACCAATGGAAAACGAACGAACGCGTGTCGTTTCTTTTCACCCGCGGCTTTTTCGATTCAGCTGTCGATTCGCACGGCTCTCTCGCGTGACAAAGACCGAACGATTAAGTCACTCACGGAGATAAAATCCTTTGTTTTCGTCCGCAGCATCCATTCGTGGGAAAATCGACGTGGCAGACCCACGAGAAAACCGAGCCCGCGTTTCCGTCGGGCTGGAAAACATTGCGATTCCTCGCAGCGCGATGATAATCGCTCCATTATCGAGTACTCCGTTTTCTTCTCTTTTTATCTATCGTTTAATTATAACCACGTCCGATCGACTGTTTTATTAAAGCTAGTCTTACCATACACCTTACAAAGATACGTTCAATTTTAACACCAAACCTGCTGAGGTTTCATTTCGATCTACATATTTCTACTGCCATCGAACAGATGACTAATCTTAGAGACACTTTTTACATACATAAGAACTTAAAAGGCCACACTTCATCTTGAAGTAAAGAAAGTTGAACAACTATTGAAGGGGAGGATCCTGTACGTTATATTCTCTACGCGAAAACACACGGAAAAATCTGCAGTGCGCGGTTACCACAGTTGTTTTCATACACCGTGTCTGTGACATTTCATAACGAGCGAGATGCTCCAGCGAAATTGCAGCCCAGGAAATTCATGCAATGAGAAATCGCTTCCGAATCAACGCTACCGTGGCGATTCATCGTGCGCCAGCTGCTGAAAGTCTGTCAGTGAAAAATGACCGCATTGCGTCCCCCTAGTTTTCCAGGTTGCTTTTTACTTCCGGAACTCCTGCTTTGTTGCACGCCCACTGCGAGGACGTAAGAAGCACGGAGAAAAACCGTTTACGAGCGCTCAATTTCGTGATTCTGATGCTGGATGTAAACATGTCCGAGGAAGACGTTCGTAGAATCGAAATGGTCCTTGTATTTACCCCCGATCGAGAGTCCCGACTTGCTATTAGTCTCCTGTCCAGGTCGATGTACAAGAACAAAATGGTACTCTCGTGTTGACCTCCTTAGCTTGTTTGGTAAAATTAACCCTTTGCGCTCGAAAGGTGACTCTCAGTCACACGTTAACGTGATAACTCAAGAGGTTACTCTGCTCGACCACTTGTCACTCTTCGAAAACATAACTAGCCAACTTGAAAAACGTAGACCGGTCCTCCCGAATTTAGTGCTCTATACACTTTTCTGATGAGTTTCGGAAGCGTCCCTCGTCAAGGTGGAAAGATCGTCCCCAGTCGAAAGCAATCATGCGGCCGATTAAAGTGCAATTAACCTAGAAACGTTCTGTAGCTTTTCAATTGCCGAAACTCGATCGGGCATGCAAAAACAGTCCAACCGGAAACTGGGCGCTTCGTAAAGTTTCCAAAGTACAAACAAGGCGGCTATACATCCAATCCTCTTACTTCGATTAACCTCCTCGAGAAAGAGCGTTGTTCCATGGATTTTTGAATTTATGGAGGATTTGCAACGCTTCTCGTATAATCTCTCGGATTGGGTACGAAAGTGATCGAGAAGACGGGAATAGTTTCTGCGTGATCGAGGCCAGTGAGCTTCTAATGCGCTTTCCGTGCGTTTCCCAAGTCGCATGCAACTTTTCAATTACTCCCACTCGTGGGAAATATTACGAATTTCCATCGCTGCACCGCGAATCGATTAGGCTGTCGATGATACCTGCGAGAGCTTTTAATCTTGGCAAATCGAAAACGGATAGTTTTACTGAAATCCGATAACGCGTAAGACTTTTTCAACGAATTGAAATGTTACTTTGAAGAGAAGATAATGTGGTTGGGTTTCTTTGGGGCAAATGGGGGACGCTGTGATAAATGAAACGATTCGATGCACTTGTTTAAAAACGACTAAAAAGTATCTTTACTATTACTACCAGGACGTGGATTCAAATTACTATTGGTAATTGATATTATTGGAAATGGAATACAATTAAATAATAAAATATTAAATTTATTAATTCACAGTTTTAATTTTATTTAATAAAATGTCACGAGTAAACTGAGATATTTAAAAAAAAAAATCGAGGGAAAAACGAACTGGAGAACGACTAAACCCCACAGGCGTGAGATATGTGTTTTCCATGCTTCGGATTGTGAGGATTAAGTGTTCTTTGATACCGTGAAATAACCAACTCGACTTTTGAAGGGTATTCGTCTTTTTTCTCGTCGCTTGTATCCGGGGCTTACTGTTTCGCGCGGTGAACGGATATATCTCGATAAAGCGGCTGTCAACGTGGAGGGATTAAAAACGCTTCGATGACGCAGAGTAGCTATGCAAGCTCGATAAATACCAAAAAATTCAATTTCCTTTCTTTTCGAAGACCCTCGATGCATCTTTAAAATCGTCGCCAGAACAAAATTCCGATCGACCCCTGTCAGAAGGAAAAAGTTAATAGAATTTGTCGATTGGATCGCGAAGAATTTATTGATTCCGTTCGTACTCGTTTAACAGCAAGTCTCGTGTGAACACCTTGCAACTCTAAAGAAGAAAATTATTTGACGAAAATCCGAACGTGGTAAATATCTATCGTAAGCTATGAAATTATTAAGAAAGAAGATAAAAACCTGTAAACAATTAATTGTCGCGTTTCCGTTTGGATAATCTCTTTCGAGCGATTGCAATCGACTCGTCACGTTGTAATTTATTGTTAAACGCAGGAGGAAAATTATGCGGTTAGGGGCTGTGTGTGATCATCGTTCAGAGAGATTCGACGACGGGTCTCTCCGATGAACTCCCATAAATCGGATGATATAAACGCCAGTGGCAATACGTTTCATCATGATCTATTAATAGTTTAATTGCCGTGAGCGATTGTTGAAATCGAATCGAAATCATTAATCCGTTTAATACGAGATATCATTTCGCCTAAATTCCCCGAGCGCATTCCCCGAGGGTATGCTCGCTGCGATAATAAATTCGATCAGCCGTGATGTAAATTTTGGAAAAAATAAAGTAAATAACTGTATGCCATTTGTCGGTCGTTTATAAAATTAAACCTTGCGTGCAACGCACTCGCGGAACGCATTGTTCCTGACCGATTAAGCGGGCAGTTTTTCAATCGAAAGCTTTTCAATTAAACTCGTATGAATAACGATGACTCTGCACGCGCTGCATTGATTTTTAAGAAATTTTCGACGACCATTTCGCAACCGTTCAACTGCAACCGGATTAACGATATTTTTGACATCGGGCCGGCACTTCGTGAACAAGAATTTAAACGTTTAACGCGTTGACCGCCACCGTCGCTCGTGTGGGTGACAGGGCTTTCCACCGGGGGACCAAAAAGTTAATTCTGGAGGTGATGCGACAAATGATGTAAATCTGGATGAGATTCATGAATACGGCGCCGGCGACCCGTGAATACTTAACCCGATTAAAACTAAAACAGTTTGAGCACATTGAGTTAATTGCGACGTCATTTAATACCTCCTCGACAAAATTTTGCAGGTCTACTGTTTTCGATCTCTTTCTGGCATTCCACCAGACGAACGTGAACGTTGCTGTATAAATCACACGAGAAAAACAACGACGTTCCTCGGGCTAGGAATTTGCACTGATCGCGCGAAGAATACGACGCTTGACGATTTCTTTTCTAGAATGGATTCCACGCGTCGCGGGGAATCGCGAGGTTTGTCATCCTTCACATCTTCGTCTTCGACTTCGCGAGACCAATCGATCTTCATCGATGTCTGAGGAAATATTCACGTCTACCGATTCTATTTATGCGCTGCGAGACGAGCAGAATATCATTCGAATAATACATGCATTATGAATGAAGCCATTCATTCGACGAAGCACACGTGCTTTTATTTCTTCATTGTGGGTTGAGATGAAAAGTTGCATCCTTTATTCCTTACTCGAAATTCGTACGGAGAATGGATTTATAAAAAAGCACACATTTATTAAATTATTCTAATGCATGTATCTACTCCACCAAAGGAGCTGTCATTTCTCCTAGCTTCGTCGTCGTTTGTTCGTCCCGCATCGCATTTTCCAAGATGCTTGCCGCGCGTTCTCGGCCGATATTGCTCGATGAATTCCCAAACGATATTTGGCGAATGTGGAAAGCAATATCGCTAGCCCGGTTCTTTATAGGATCTCGAAAATGTCCACGATCGTATTGAAACATGGAAAAAGAATCTATTTTTCTGGAACTGCAACGTCGTCGGGTGAGACGAAATTCCGCAATAGTAGGATTTGTGTATTCACCTCACGATCGCATCATTGTTTACTCACGCGAGTGGATTTCTTCGCGAAAAGTGGTTCGTCTTCAGCCTCATCCTAGATCTTCCTGTACCGTAGCTATCGTTGCCAGAATATTCCTATCCCAGCTCACGATCCGGTTTACATTTCCAGTGGCAACCTCGACCCCTCGTACACGTCGGCGTGATTTTCTTTTGCATCGAGACGGCTGCGGAGTTAACGAATAAGCGTGGATATTGAAATCCAGCGCGTTGCGTGCAAGGATCGGGGACGAGGGGAGAATCCTCAACTCTTGTCCCGAATACCGTCGCTGAAACAAAATGAATTATGGAAAGCAGACGTTAACAGTCATGTTTTCCGTGAAAAGTTTAACGAGGCGACGGAACAACGAATTATAAAGTTCGCTTTGACGAAAGTGGGCTTCAATCGAGGCTGAAGGTAGCAGCGAGTCCGCAGCTTGTCGGTCGAATCGCGTAAACGACTTTCAGACACTCCTTTATGACACGACCGGGTCAGAAAATATTCTCCGCAGTGTCTTAACTTCTCGTTTCGCGGCATTAAAGTCTCCTCAGCGTGTGCGCCAGTACGTAAACATTAAAGCACAAGGCGATGCCTCCGAGCCTCGTTTCCCAACCCGGCCAGTTAACCGAGAAAATGATTTTGTAATCTACGCGACGGTCGACTCGTAACTCAATTTTACCTGCCACAACAGGATTACAGGCTACAATTAAGTCTTATTCGGTTAAATAACGTTCCGTGCGCGGTACCAAATACCACGCTGATTTCGGTAATATCGAGATACACAGGGTTGCTGTAATATTATTTCATTGTGATTCTCTTTTCGAACTTATACGAGTCTAAAAATAAAATTAGTGGCTAGTGAAAATTTTATTTAAACGTTAGACGCAAATTATACCTTAAACAAAGCATTTCGTTAATCCTTCGATCCAATTTTCATCCAAATAAGAAATTCCACTCATTTTTGCCGCCTAGTGGTGTAGCTCGACGTTCCTGAAAAACCGGATTTATGGAGCGTTCACGAAGGGCATAATCACTGTGCACAGAGGGTGGTATCAAGGAAACGGGTACAAGAGTTCCGCTCAGCTGTGAAAAATCGTCGCCAAGTGCCGCCCTAGTCGTCATCGTATTCAATTGTAGTTCTCGGTCGTCGCGACGATATCGCGACGCCATTTCAAAATTTCACAGGTCGCCGGCCTTAACGAGCGACTGGCGCCGTACAGTTCCAGCTGGTAAAATATGATAAGTTTTTATATCGTGGCAAACAACGTGAAAAAGGCCGCAGTCGAGTTAAGAACGGAGAGAGGGGCTCGACTGACCCGCTAATGATATCAGAAATTTATGCGTCGCAGCGATCCACTCGGTATTTATCGTGTGTCGCGTCGCCTGCGTTATCACGGCTTAACCCAAATACCCAGTAACAAGTGTCACGTGTGTAGCCCCCTTGTGCATGACGAGATTACAGCTGAGCATCGTTTCCTGAACATCGTGTTCTTTGCGGCCCAGGCGAAACGTTTAAAATGTTGTTTTAAACGGTATTTTATTTTGAGGCCATCGAATTATGAACCTTTTAAATAGTTCACTCGCTTCAATTCATCTTCGCCAGAACTCAAAGTATTACGAAGTCGCGACGAGACCTCCGTTTCGACTGGAGATAAAATTCTGAATGAAACGCTTTTACGCTCCATATAGATCCCAAGAATAATTCAACAGATAATTTATCATCGAGACACTTTTCTACTTCGCTTAACGTACCCATAAAAATTTCTTCGGATCGCTGGAGAAGATACAGCGGGGGCTTTGCCAAAAATCCAAGCGAAATGAGGATGGGGCAGTTCGAAAAAGGAGTACTCGAGAGTACGACGCGGAGTAAGTAGTATAGGTGTGTGTATGGTCGGGCAGAGACATTAAGAGGATCTTTATAATGTGGGGAGCCACTGACCTCTTTTGAACTCTCGAAGATTAGTCCATGTCCAAGTGTCTGACGTGGAAATCCTACCTTTATCTGTGTCAATGCACTTCAGGGGTTTTATGAAATTAGCGTGGACGTTGGAAAACTATCACTTGAAAATCATCTATCGTTCTGATCAGGAAATGCTTTGTAGACTTGCGTAATAGTTCTTCGAAGTCTTCGTAGAAGCATTCTTAATATTTAAAAAAAAGAAATAATAATAATAATACTTTATTCACGGGCAATATGTCCTTGATATCAAATACGATAACAAAAAAATCAGAAAAATCCAGACAACTTTTTGAATGTCGAAATTGATTCATGAAAAAGATTTACACTCTGAATCGTTTTAAAAATTGTTTAACGACTACAATTTTCTATCGAATTTTGATCTGTGGGCCAAATGAGACAAGATATCTCTGTCAGCTACCCCAATTTCATACGTATGCCACACTCGTGTCTCAATATCACGAGTCAATACCATCGAACGAGCCATCAAAACCTTTTCCTTTGGGATTGTGATCAAGAACGTACATCCACCGTCACTTTTACGCCTCTATTCGTTCGTCTGCCTATCCAACGCGTCTGAATCTGTCGGTATTACGTCGTCTTTCCCGCCCGAAGAAGAAAACACCGGATTATTTGGCGTGAAAAGGGACCCTCCCAGGGCACCGATAGGGATGGAACGGTATTTACTACAGCGTCGAACCCCGTGACGAGATCTCGGCCGTGGAACCGGGAGGAATACATCGTTGCTACTATTCGTCAGTGTCAAAGACGAGGGATCTCGCGGAGCGATTCAACGATCCGTTGGATCAAAGTTTATAAATCGTAGGGTCTCGAAAGGAGCTACGAAAGGAGGCATTCCTTCCACAGGCGGGAACATAAATTCGAATGATCGAGGACGGAGATTAACCGCGATAAGGAATCGTCTCGACGTATGAAAATGCGCGTCCATCCATCAACCTCTCCCGATGAACGAAAAACCGTTCTTAAAACGAGTCGACGTCATTAGGGTGAAACGGAAAGGGGGTTGTTCGGCCAGCGTCGAAACAAGCCACCGAAACTGGAACGAACGGCTTTCCATCTCATTAGAATACTTTCTGCGAGACGCAAGAAACAGACCTGGCGACGATCGTCGACCATCCACCCACTGACATATAGCTCGAGCTATAAATACGCGGCGATGGCGAACGCAACGATTGTCGAGGAACGCCACCGATTCCGCCGCTGGAGAAGAAAAGCGTCGTAACTCATAGCGAACACACGTCGCCGTTGGCGAAGCAATCTCGTTCGCGAGGAGGAGAGCATCCTAACGTCGAGATCAACGACGCGTGGTACGACCAATGGCCGCGACGTCACCACCACCAAAACATCCCCGAGAACTGGAGTAATGCCCCGGACGTCCCAGTTGGACGCGGCAGTCGGTCGAGGGTAATAGTAAATTTCTTGCGTGTCAAGACGCCACGAGGAGAGGGCGCCGGAGATGGCCACTGTGTTTCGACTGCTCTCAAAACGTCCTTGTTCCAGGACGACGGACGTACGTGTTGCCAACCGTGCACACATGGGCGGTTGTAGAAGCTCCTCGAAATTGTTGGTCTTGGAGGGCTGCAATTCGTATCGATTTGTTCCTAAATTGTACCTTCGTTTTTCACTACAAACCGAGTACTTGGATAGATTATCCCTTCTACTACTAAGAATTATTGGCTGGAATAAAAGGACTGCAGTTTCGATATACACGCCTGATTTACGCGGTTCCATTAACAATAAACAACGAGAGGGTCTTGATAAAATACACACGGAAATACTGCTGGAAACGGTGCCAGGTATTCGGACACGCGAGCTTGACAATCAACGATGAACAATGGAACCCCTTTCGTAAAATACACGCGGAAAATTCAAACTTCCGAAAATTGCATATTTGAATTAATCCTTAACACTCTAATAACATGACGTGATCTTAGAACACGTATCCGCGAATCGAATGAAATGGTTTCTCCCTCTCGAGGACCGTTAGGGTTAATTCTGGTCGCCGCAAAACAAGCCCTCGGGAGAGGACGTCGAAGATGGCGTAATCTTGCGAGGGTCGATGCCACGGGTTCGTAATCCTGAACTGGCGATACGGAGGGACCGAGGACGATAAGCGAAATTACTTTTCCCAAAGCTATTCACCAAAATACCCTATATTCCCGCTTCGGCCTCGCCAACAACCCCATTTACGTCTCGAAAAATGCCCCGTTAATGCCCTGCGGTTCTTTGCCACATTAAGGTCAACAAAATCGGCCGAGTTGCGAAAGCTGGCCAAGGCTGCTGGCAGCCAGCTCGCATAATTCAAAAGATATCCTGTCGGATGGCTTCGAATCCTCGGCACGCTTACGTCTTGGGGGATCTCCTCGTTCTAACGCCTCGAGAAATGGGTCATCTTTGGGAATTTTTTCCAGAGAGAGTGTAAGCCGGATCATCCTCAAATTTGACACATGTTCTCATTGGTTATCGAACGAGGATCTGCCATTTTTATAGTCAAGAATGGCTACGTAGATGTTTGGCAAAATGGTGACGTTTGTAGGCTCTCACAATGTACAGAAGAAAACTTGTCTTCGCTTCGGTCCACTGTACAATTCGTTAAACATTTACGGTAAAATTATGTTAAATAAACTAAGGAATGAAGTGAAACTCGCGAATATTTCAACTCGATGCAGCGATATTACCATGAAAAAATTCGTTCGGTATGGTTAAAAATGGAAAAAATCCATTTGGAACGGTAAATGTTTGAAAAAAGGGTGAACGCCTCTCTCCATGGCGAAGCTCATCTTTTGCTTCTCAAACTAGGATTGAACGGCTGTGTATACGGATGCATTGTCATCTTGAAAAATGGTGTCGTTTCTGAGATAGTAACGTGAGGATAAGAATAAAATCTGAGCATCTGCCCTTACTGGCGGTAATATGGCCATTTAGGGTTATGGTGCGGACGGCTGAATTCCAAGGTATAGCTGTCCAAATCATTACAGAATCACCGCAATGTTTAACAGTTGGATCCAGAAAATCTAAATTGTAGATTTTCATAGTATACTAAGGATGAAGGTATATAGTTCCATGAAAAATACACAAACATCAACGTTAAATAGAACATGCTACCTTTTTATGCAATTTCCCAGAGTAGCTACTTCTCCAAAGCGAGACTCTTCGAGCGCGAAGGGTTAGTTCTGTCGCAGAGTGTTTTGTCCAACCCCCTGCAGACGTTACGAAACAGCCAATTTTTTTGTGACTACACCAAGGCTCGTGGCGGCCAGTGGAGTCCGAGCGTTGGACTGGAATCGGCCAGTGGAGTGTGGGAGGGCCCAGGGAACGCGTGTGCGAGCGTAAAGTGGAGCAACGACCTGGACGGAAGTCAGTCGTCGGAACCGAGCGGCTCCATGCTGTCGGGTTTCGTCGTATTGCACCGATCCAGTTCAGACGAGCAGAAGCAAGGGTGGGCGATGTACGACGACGCCGACGTCGACGTGCTGGGAGCGCGAATCCCTCTCTGGTTCCGCTCGCTTCTTTCTTTCCTCCGCAGACGCGATCCCGACGTCCCGTCGCGCAGGAAACTCGACTCACGCCCCCTTTTTCTTATTTCGCCCAGCGTCGACCCCGTTGCTCTTTCCTCCGACGCGTTACCGATATACAGGGAGACGTCACCGTGGGGGTCGCCGCCCCTATCTCCACTTCCAAAGGGTCGAATTGGACGTCCGACCAGCAATACGCCATCCGAGTCAGCAACAGAGAAAGATATCGCCTCGGAAACGAGCACACCGAAAATGTGTCCCGTCGCACTCCGCCCCTCCCAGCGAATCGACTTACGATTTCGTCTTCGTCGTTCCCTCGCGGTTTTTCCTCGCGGTTCTCTGATTAATTGGAAGATCGGTCACGAAGTTTGCAACTGTGTCACGACTTCCGTTGGAACTTTATTTTCGAGAGATACGCTCGATAAGTTTCGGAACTTTGACTTCGTGGCAACCTCTTTCGAACCCAATCGAACACGCCGAGTTGCACCCTCTTATGAACCGTTGGAACTCTTGGATAGAAATTGAGAATTTGTCTCCTCACGAAATTTTTCTCCATTCGAATATTGGAATACTCGAGCGGAGATATCGCGTTGGGTGCCAATCTGAAACTGGTGAAAATTTCTACGACCGATTGCGTCCATCGTGTTTGGCTTTGCTCTCGTGCATAGCGTTTCGCGTAATCAATTGTTCCGTAAGGGTGATGAGTCGACTGAAATTGTAGACGATCGATTATCGGCCGGGCCGCGCGAAGAGCCTCGCATGCAGCCTGAGAAACTGTCGCGAAACTTGTTGCCTCTACCCCAGACGCGTAATTTACGAGGTCGAACGGGGGTTCGTAAAAGCATTTTCCGCCAGGGTTGGGCATTTATACCGTGTACGTGTGTTTACTACCGTCGAACACCTTCACGACGACAATAAGTGTGAGATTTTGAGAAAGCCCATAGGACGGGAAGCCCTTTCGCGTTACGTAACAATTTCCATCGATGCGGAAGAACGTTTTAAACGAGGGATTTTACGAGGGTGTACCTTTTGCAACTTATATCGCGAATATCGAAGGGGGTAGGAAGACGCACGAATCTATTAATACACGTTACAATGTCGTGCCTTTGCTACAAAATCGTCCGAACCCTTTTCAGCGACAATGGCACGCAGATATGTATATATTTAGTTTATTAAGTTTTATGAAATTGAAATCGTATGCCAGCGCTTATGGCGTTTTATTCTACTTGGTAATCACTGCTTCGGAAACTGTGATGCGTAAAAGTTTTCTGATTATTCGAATTATTCTGATTATATCGATACTGTTACGTCACGACGTTTATTCCTATACAGATAAATACTGTGGATATTCGCGTAGCGTTTCGCAATTTTCTTAATTAAAAAGGCGTTCGGCTGAGGCATCAGCGGCGCTGGATAATGGAGGCTATTTTCATTTCGTGAACAAAAAAACTGGTAACGAGGCTGGGGCTTTTCTTTGCGAAATCTTAATTATCAGGAATTCTTTAAAAGGATTGTTGCTACGCCGGGAGTGTCGAGAGGCATTAATTAGGATCATTATGCGAAACGTAAGAAAGCTTTTCGTTGCGGCACACGTGTAAAGTGGCGAACCACGCACACGAGAGAATCGATTTGACGTAGAATCAACGTTAACTCGACGCGACGTTCTTTATTGGAAAACAATCGAGCGACTTTTTCAGTGACCCGTTAACGCCGGGATTAACGCAGTCGTTGGGTTTAATTAATGTCAATGCGGCACGACACGTCGAACCATGACACATGAAAGGCTGCACGTCAGTTTCATCGATGCGCGGGAAAACTTCTCCCTTTTTTTCCCCTATTAATTACAAAATGCATCACAAATACGAATCGACATCGACGCCCGTTCGAATTCCCTCTCTGCACCGCCCTATCGATTTTAAACTGCTGCGTGACTCTGGGGTTACAAATTTTTTAAATCTAGAAAAAAAAAAACACTTTACAAAATAATTTTAGGGTATCTCACGATTAATTCTATCAAAATTCTATTTTTCATTCGAACTTGGCACACTATTATATAAAATCGATGAATTTATATGTATTTATATCTAGTTGTTAGCGCTTATCGACGTCGCTTTTTTTTCGTCGAAAACCAAACATAATTCGCGGTGTGCCGTAATACGTATGCAAAGTATTGTGCTGTCGTAAAACAGGACGAGATATAGAGAAACGAAAAACGCGTTCATCAAATTGGCTATAAATCGCTGGAGACGTTATCGCGTCGCGGTGTAAAACTTGATAGGACGAAACGCCTACCCGCATCATTTTTTCGGATAATCTGAATATCGATCCGAAGTATATCACCCGCTTCCGCATAATGTTAGCCTCTCCGCGCGATACCCGCACCGCATAAACAGCGGGTGTCCTAATCCTGACAAACATCGTTCCATCGTATCAGTTTTACGAATTCCTTGTGTGCGTTTATTTCTGGAAAAATTGTTTAAACGAAAACAGTGAACTTTAGCTCGATTCGTTTCTTCTGGCTCGAAATTGCTTGGAATATTTGCATCCCTTTTATAAAGAGTTATAAAACAGTGTAAAAGGTTGGTTTAAATAGATGAATAGCTAAATTAAAAAAGGATAATTCCGTACAATCGAGCTTCCCCTTTGAGCGTTCAACTGTACATGCAACCCCTTAAAGGAACCTGTAACGAGGAGATTTGCCAAAGTAATGAAAAAAGGTATCCTAAGGCGAACGAGTTCCCGAATAAACTTAATTCGGATTATTTCGAAAGGCAGGCTTCCGAGTTGCATCTGATTACGCGAAGCCGTAACGCTACCAGACCTTCTTCCATTTTCTGCTCATTCAATTTCGATGCTCCGGCGTCGCGGAGAATTCGTTTGTTCCCTTTCACGGGAGCGCATCTTTGATCGTAAGGCGGATAAGGGCGGATTAATCGATGACACAATTTTCCTACGTTCCGTGCGAACATCGATTCCTAACGACAATGTTGGATTTCTGGATTGTAGCTGTCGGACTAGCCCGATTATTCCAACGAAATTTTAGTCAATGCACGCTGTAATGAATTTACTGCTGCTCCCTGATTATTCAAACGACCGCTAAGCGACGCTCCTGGTTTCACAAATATCGATACACAAACACAGCCTCGGAACGAACACAAATTATCAGCGACGCGAAGATCGGATCACGAAATAAATTAATTCGCGAGGTGTCGACGGATTATAATTTTCCATATTTCACCGATAAATTTTCGTCCTACCGATATATTAGCGCGGATGAACGAATAACCTGCAGTATTGCGAACATCGATATCTATTATCAAAACGAGAAATCATTGATCGAGATCGTGGACGATAGGTTGAGAACGATCGCGAATAAATAGAAGTACTTATGTTTTCTTTGTCTAAATAGTTTTTCTTTCATGTTTCTGGAGGACTAGCGAAACTTACGACGTCTTATTCTCGATCATTTCACCTTTTCGATTGGACTCATTCTCGAGAACTTAATAATCCCAAGGATTTGAAGCGCGGTGCATTGCACGAACCACGTTGCTAATAATAAACATGCTTCGTCGTTATTGGAAATGTTCCCGGAGAGTGGTGGAACCGTAATTACAAGTCTCTCGAGGGAGCGATACCGTTTCCCTATAGCTAATTACTAATCGCGACGCATTTATTAGCGCTCTTAATCGCTGTGTTTCCTAATCACCGCAATTTATATCGCGCGACCGACCTGCTGGGACATGAATCACGGAGAGGGAGAATTATCAAAGGGGGAAGGATCTCCGTGTTCGGTTTAACCTCTTCGTGCCCTAGATACAATCATCGTTTTCTTCTTCCTGTATCGCGCGTCGCGGTCTGTTCCGTCAAGGTCAAGGGGTTAAGTATCTGACAAGCTGTTATCGTCATTAAAAATGCGATGACTGATTTACCACAGAAATTCGAACGAGGAATGGTCTATCGTGCTATGGGCAACTTGAAAAAAATCCATAAAATAAGAAATGAAATACGACTCCATAAGTAACGGAAGGTAACAAATGTCGAAATGCGAATAAATTGAATTTTGTTCAGTTAGCCGCGTAGAAACTTAAGGATGATAAATACGCGAGCGATTCGCCATGTAGCACGCGACAAGTAGGTGGAAATAAATTCTCGAAGAACTGGATTAAAACTCAGACAAGCGATTCGATAGTTTATAGCAGCAATATCGCCGGAAAGCGTTGATCGATAATGCACCGTCGATGCTGGTTCTTTCAGGCTTTACGAGGCAATAAACGCGGAGATTAAAACGTTCTTGCCTGGCTTGGCGAAATCGCTGGAGTTTTACGGTAATATTTTGGGAATCGATCGGCGATGAGTGCCTGAAAACGATTCGATGATGGCGTTATTTCTTTCACGATCTCTCGACGGAAATGGCGATTACGTTCCCTCGATAAAATTCTAGATAATGCTAGTTTCATTTTTATAATTCTTTAGCACGAGTTAATTTCGATACACGGTATCAAAAATCTGAAACAAATAATTAACAGATAAAATATTCAGGCACTTCGTACTTAACTTCGTAAATTACATTGAAACGTATGAAAAATAATTATAAAACTAAAAATAATTTTTCAGCTCGTCTTTGGAAGACACCATCGAAAGCAGCGTTGCACCTTCAATAAAAACATTCATAAACGATATCGACACCGTTTTCACCCGGTTGCCTGGCAATTATCGGGTCGTTCTATCGATCACTCGACTCCTGTTCTTTGGCAAGCGCGTACGTTTGGTTCCATGGTCGTTGCAGAACACACGTATCGCTTATCGCGACGGGAAACTGCGTTACGCGCCCACGTATCGATCGGCAGCGAACGTTCGCAAAAGCGAGTTTACGTGTTTATTCATGGGGAACATCGGTACCTGTACTGGCCAAGATTAGAAAATGTCACCTCCTACGGCGAGGAACAAAAGCCCGCCCACTGGCATTGTTCCGAGCTGCTTTGCGCGCTTCTATCCGATATAAGCGATATTGCCCGCGAATCGGTCCAAGATTAAACGTAGACAACCCTGAGAGTACGAACGAATCGATCGCCTGCTGTCTAGATAAATCGATCGATTGTTATGATTACTCGAACATCTAATCCCTCAATTTACACGGCACTGTTTCCACGCGAGTTTCAAGGTAACATATTTTTAAAAATTGGAATGTTTAATTTTGTTCGTTTGTTGATATCTATATTGAAGAGTTACGGCGACAAACCACGCGAATTACGCACGAAGTTCATTTTCGAGCGCGTTTAAGCCGGAGTGAATAACTCTCGCTGCTGTTAACAAATTCATACGATTTTCGCGAACGAGCGCTCTAAGTAGTTGCCATTCACACTTTAATCTCGGCTTAGTCCGCGTAGGAAGGTTCGCGAGCGTTAATCGGACCAAACGAATCCTATTTGACCTGACAACAAAAAAAAATGCTAATTCCCAGACAAACAAGAGTAACTCGCGCAACTCGTCGAAACAGAAAAAACCCTGCTCTCGGGAGGCGTGTAAATACTACGTAAAAGTAAAATTCGATCGAGGAACTTATTCCTCAGTTTTTCGTGGTAGCAGAGCGTTATTAAACTCGACAGGCCGATCGATATGACGTTCGACGCCTGTGGTTCGTCCAGCTTTATCAGCAGAAACGCGAACATATATCTGTCTATCTGTAGGTGGATCAATCGGTTCTGCTAGCCGCGATTGCCTACCCCAGACTAAATCGATTTTTACGACCGCGTAATGTTGCGAAAACCGCGCGATTGAATTTTAATTACATGGTCAGCGGGGCAACCATGAATTTAAGAAAGAAGGGGGAACTTTTTTAGATTCATATTTATAGATGAAAAGGAACTCGTTCTTCAAACTTTTTAATGAAAAAATTAATTTGAAATTATTGTACAGCCAAGAAGAAAGGAAAAAGATTCGATGCACGCGTCGAAGCGTTTGAAACGAGTTATTGTTGGAGAAACTTTTGGAGGGTAGTATCGAGGCAGACACGCTCGCGACTTGTGTCTGGCGCACAAAGTGAAAGAGATCTCTGTAATGTAATACGGACGGTGTGTATCGTATCTCCTCTTTCATAACCTTTTACCACTTCACTCTCAAAAGACTCGTAACTCAGCACAGCTGTAAGAGCTGTCGTACATCTCGACCACCACCGACAACTGCAAAGGTTTCGTTAGCAACACGTAAAAACGGCTGAAGGAAAAAGAGCGACGCTTTAACGGCGAATGCATTAGGAGAAAAAAACGTTTCACCGCTCTTGACTTTTCGAGTTTCCTTTCTACGTTCAACCGACGAGACTGACTGCTTTCGCCTGTTCTGTTCGATAGAAATACTTGGGGCACAAATGATGAAAGGTCGGCATCAGTTTCGTCGCAGATTCAGTCTACAGCCGTCGTCCTTGAAAGAGGGCCAAGAAGATGGAACGACGAAGCACGTTAGGTAAGGAAATCTATACGTCGCCAAGTGTTCTTGAACCTGTTGCGTTCGTGAGCAAATAAAGGAAACCACTTCGAGAAATCCACGTTCCCGGCGCTGCGACCAATCCAATTACACGCTCGTTCGCCCTTATCGCTCCAAGAATGCTGTAGGCTGATTTTCAGCCTACTTCGAACAAATTTTGTTGACTTCGAAGTGCTGAGAAATGGTGGGTGAACGCAAAGTAAGAGTACAAAAATTAAATGAAATAAAATTCGATAGTTCTGGCAGCGTCGAAAGTCGAAGGGAAACATCCCCATACGAGTCGACGAAAATGCTGATCTTTGGTAATCTCTACCAGCAGTACCGAATGCCTAACATAATTTAATAGACCGCGGACTAAAGCACACCTATACTGCTTGAAAGATCTGCGTTTCTCGAGTATATTTTTATTTTAACGTAAAATAAAAATACGTTCATAATTCGGAATAGAAACCAGAAATAGAATTCGAAATGGCGTGAATTCACGGAAGCGGTCGCGAATGTGTTAAGTAATGTTCCTTATCGGTCCCATCGCTTCTGCACAGTACCGTGAGCGAGTACCACGTAGATGTAAGTACTTTCCCCACCGTTTCGTCGAAGCACGAACTCAATTCTACCTCGCTTTTCCCCGAATACATATTTTACTTTCAAACGGTGAAAAAGTTGCTTCCACCTCGGAGAACGAGGCGAAGCACCGGCAAGGCAAAGAAATGCATGATTCGTAGGACGGGAAACACGTTCCAGGTCTCGGTTACTTACTCTCTCTTTCGCCTTTTCTCCTTTTTCAACCGTCCTCGTCATTCCTGGCCTCCTCTTGACTCGCTCTTAGGGCGGACCGAGCTTTAATTTTGCGGTGAGTCCTCGCGAAAAGGCAAGCTCGGCGCACCTCCTTTGTGCAGTCGGTAATAACCACGGCTGACTCCTTCCTGTAATAAGCGTGGATGATTACGAAGACGAAGATACTTAGAAACAGTTGTTATCTGGTGCATGCAAAAGCGAGTGAAGTACGTATCGCGCCGCGAGAGAGATATTCTAGGGAGTCATAGTGGCTCGAATTCAGGACACCCCGACACAAAACGCGTATTTGGTGAAAGGGATCGTTAGCGTTCATTGGCGCTATTCTCTCCGGCGGGCTGCTGTCCCCTTAAACGCGAGACACTTTGCTGTTTTATTTATACCGGCTGGCCTCGTTCGAGCCAGGAGAAAAGACTCCTTTTGTCTCTAACCGTAATTTCAGCCTATCGCTCGCTTCGCAATTAAGGTAAAGGTCATCGAACTGCAGCGATTCGACCGATATTTGGTCCCCTGGAATCTCGGTGACACAAGCTTCCTCGCCAGAAGGCATCACTATCGTTCCCAACCCAATCCTCTTAAGATAGAGGACTCCCAAACTCTCTGAAAACATCATCCTGTATCCGATACGAACGCAACAGGTCGAGTCATTAAACGTCCAAGCTCCAAATCTTTACGTAGCCTATGTTTAGCTTCAACTGAGATCGTCGACGATCGTTTCAGAAATGAGAGACTGTCGGAATCGGACAGTGGCGGTGGAAAACCAGCGGAGAGTTCCATAAGGCACAAGATCGTCGTGATGGGCGCCGCGAAGGTTGGGAAATCGGCTATAATCAACCAGTTCCTTTACAACACATTCACACCGAAGTACAAGCGAACGGTGGAAGAAATGCATCACGGCGACTTCAACGTTTCCGGGATACAACTGACCCTCGACATCTTGGACACGTCGGGCTCGTACGAGTTTCCTGCCATGAGAGACCTCTCCATCAAGTTGGCGGACGCTTTCATCCTCGTCTACGACGTTAACGACGCCAACACGTTCCTCGAGGTGGAGACTCTCAAGGCGCAGATTTGCAGCGTGAAGGGCGCAGTGCCTATTGTCGTCGTTGGCAACAAAGTCGACCTGGTCGACTCGAAACAGGAGGTGAGCTTCGTACAATTTTTTCGTAATAATTTAACGTTTCCAGCGTTACTTCGTGCGCGACGATTGTGACGAAAATTTGTCATTGAAGGTGTCAAAGGAAAACTACGAAACTTTTGTCTTCTAGGCTGCAAAGATACATGGAATATTAAAATCACTCCAAGTTGCCAGTTTGTTCTGGTAACTGAACCTTTACAACTTTCAACGTATAAATTTCCAGGTGGACCCCGAGAGCACGAGGGAGCTGGTGACCATGAAATGGGAGAACGGATTCGTGGAGGTATCGGCGAAGGAGAACACCAACATCTCTCTGGTGTTCAAGGAGCTTCTGGTACAGGCGAAACTGAAATACAATTTGAGCCCGGCGTTGCGACGACGTCGTCGACAGTCGTTGCCGCCGCCGCAGCATTTGAATTCGCGCAGTAGCAGTGCCCACGTGCCATCTCCGGCTCAGCTGCAGCATTTGCAGCAGATCCGCGAGCGATCGGAGTCCAAGAGGAATTCCTGCATTCTCTCGTAAGGAGCCAGTGCAACGTTTCAGCAGATTCGATGGTGAAATGGTCGAGGTAACGAAGGGGTTGAGAAAGGGGAACTATGCAGCGACGATTCGACCAGGAATCGATCGATATATCCCTCATTCGGGGTTTTCGAGGGTGTCTGTGCAGCGATCGATCGATCGATCGCCGAATGGCTTCTCGGAGGAATTAAACGGCCAGAGGTGTTCGAGGCGGAATGATAAAGCCGAGGTACGCGGTAATTTCTTCTTCTTCGATTGTTCGAGAAGCGAGTAACTCGACGTTACGATCGTGTCGAGATGAAATCGGATCGGTATTCCGATTTAACTCGTTCTTGTTACTCGTAACTCGTTATTCTGTTCGATGCTGAAAACGTTACGAGTCGGACTCGTAGCGACGTGTTTTAGTCCAGGTGATGCGCTACGAGTCGGAATCGTAGCTTGGTCTGAACGGTTCAACTTCTTGGAGAACTCTCATCGTAGAGATGGCCTCTAATCGCAGAGAATTTTACGTTTTCAATGGTTACGTACAAGAAAAGTTTGTAGAATGAATACGGTACATGGTACTCTCGAAGAACCGAGAAGGGATGACTTGTTGTAGCAACTTTCATGAAAGATTAGTAGGTCTTGTACATGCTGGCGGATAACTGAACGGAGATAACTTAATATGCAGTGTTCGACGCGTTAAACGCGGGTCGACGTACTTGGTGTATCTGTTTTGCCTTCGGCTAAAACAGATTGCTTCTTCGCAATCGAAAGGGGAAGCCTGTAGGACAATCCTTCCTCGTAACGATTGCGACAACTTTCTCTTCTGATATATATATATTTTTTTTTCTTTTGTATATAAGAATCACGATATCTTTATCCAATTTGAAGTAACCGATCCGAGCGGCGTATACACCGGTCAAGAGAATTATTCCGAATTATCGAACCGTAGAATCCCATCTTTACAGATGTTCCAAGGTATCCTATGAAAATATCCTATTTCAGGGTTGTCTCCCACTGCCCATTCGCTATTCGTATTAACCATTTACGAACGTACGCAATGTCCATGAAAGATTTTATAAAATATCGTTGGCTAAGTCGATCGAATTAGCATCGAGCGAGTCGCCTACGTTGCTCCTTATACCGCACAGTTACAGGGTTTATTTGAAAAGTGCTCTTGGCTATTTCGATCCCGATCCACAAACTTACGCGCAAGCGCGCCATAACAAACACTGTATTCGTTAGTTATAAAATAATCTATTTTTAAGGAGACACGTTGCAAAGTATAAATACGGCTCTCCCCGTTTAAGTGGAATATCGAATTATTTGTCAATTACGATACGATATATATTTGTAAAATTAACGTACACGATTGCCATGCCCCCACTTGAGTTTCTGTAAATACAATAAATGTGAAACTGAATGCCGCGTACAAACTCTGTTCGATCGCAGATAGCTTTTTAAATAACGTTTATTACGCGTTGGCAAATCCTGAAATGAAAACGTATACACTGTGTAATTTCCGTTGGCACTTAGTGCACGGTGTGCTGTAATGGCAATGCATCTATAAATGAACTTTAAGAAACTTTGTGCAACGATTGTTCGTTTTAAGATTAGGCGCAACATTTGTTATTTTTAATTATCGAACAAATGTGTCGTTCGAGAGAGTGTCATCTTTGTATTATTATACATATATACTATATATAAATATTTCGTTATACGTACAGATATATGTATACATATACACTTCGTTAGAAGAAATATAGAAAGTCTATGTAAATAACAGAACATTGTGATGTGGATATCTCGTTGAATCGAAGCCCACATTGGGTATAATTTTACATGAATATACATAAAGAGATCTACATAATTAATGATTGTGAAATGTCGCACATCACGATAAGAAAATAATAAGTCTATTTGAATGTAAACCGCGTTCGAGTCGAAGCTTCCCGATTGTTCAGAAATCTATGTGTATAGCTGAAACCTTTGCTGAATTACGCATTTACATGAACTTGCAAATCACTTTAATCGGTGTTACTTATACTTAATGCTGTCTAGATTAAACGATTCAACGAACGAACATCAATGACGCAAATTCAAAGTTTAACGTGCGAATACTAAGATCTACGTTACATGGAACTTGTCAGGCCACACAGAACGCGACTGTGACTATTTCTAGTGTAGTATCAGATAAATCATGTGGTAACAAAACATTAGTAGCATAAGCCTTCGACTTTGTATCATTGCATTACCAGAAATTAAATAAAAAACGGGTGTCATAGTCAACTTACACAAAAACTGAACTGGTTTCACTTTCCCGTTCTTGTGAATCCTCATACAATATAGATACACGTATAACATGTGGAACTAACGAATCGAATTATTCCAGACAATTTTTTTTTTGTTTTCGTGGGGGAAATATTCGAAAACCATCCCCGACCTTTTTGAGAAGATGCAGATCCTACCCGATAAACCCACCACGGTGTTCTATTACGAGGAACAAGTTTAATTTTTTTATTAAGATAATATGGAAAAATCACAAAATACAAAGTTAAACTATAGCATAGTCAAACAGATTCTATAATCAATAAAATATTTTTTTCAATTAACAATTGTTACTGTGGCTAAATATTTTATGAACACTTTGTTACAAATAGTGTGCACTTAAGGTGCTTTTTAACCCTTAATAAGCGTGCCATGTCCTTCTCATGTATAATATTGGTGTAAACAACAGCTCGTGTTTTATGTGTTATAGGCGTGACCTGTTTCATTCATATAACAATTATTACATACTAATTCATGTTTACTAACATACTATGAACGGTATGAATTATTAATCATTAGTCAATTTTAATGTTGATTATATTACCTTTCAATGACGTATGAAGGTTAACGTATCGTTACTTATCTGTATGACATAATTGTAAGTTTTTGGTATTTGTACAGTTTGTAAAAATTGCACGCCTATTCTCAATCTGCCATTACTGTGGTAAATACTATTAAAAAAGAGTAATCCAACTTCGTTTATTAAAAATACGTAATCGTAGTTACAAGGTAACACATTTCCATCCACTATGAACGTTTTAGAAAATATATTTTCATTTTCCTGAAATCAAGATACTCAAATATTTTACCTGCAGGAGCTCTAGATTTTGAATCAAATCCTCTGCAACAAAATTTCTGACATGTGAAAATTCTTTTTTACACAATGGACAGCCTCGTTGCGCTTGTATCAGAGAGTTCATGCAAGGCTGACAAATAGCATGACCAGTTTTGCATTGAAATATATGGGACGAAGGAATATCTGGACATACTGGACAATGGATTAACTCTTCTAAAATATTCTCCCACTCCTGTACACACAAGCAACATAAACATATTTAAACAGTGGTATATATTAAAACATAAATAAATATACCGAATACCCATATAAGTACAATAGACGTCTGTACAAAGCGATAAATATTTTCGCGTAGTATGAAATCATATTATATGTATATTACATAGCACGTTGTACGAAAATTGTGTAAAACAAATAAAGTCGTCGTATCATATCTTCAAGACACTGTAGGTATTTACATCGTAAGAGTCAATTGTAACCGATGTTAAACTACTGTGTTACAAGAAAATGTCACTTAAAACTTAGATAATTTAATTTGTAATTAATATTTCGAATAAATATTTATTTAATATATACGAATGGATAATTAGTAGTTTAATAATTTATAATAAATAAACAAAAATACTTTTGTTTCGTCCATCGTAACAAGATATCACAAGGCACACAGAACTGTAGATAACCTTTTTATTTTTTCGGGTATTTCCTGAAGATTTCCGAAAGCGTGTAAAACTTTACACCGTTAAAATACTATACACTGGAAATTATATTACTAGACCAGAAAGAGAAGTTTATTGGTTCGCTCGTTCTAGAACTGGTTATTAATTTACGTCAAATGTGCTCAACTTTAAATACTCGTAATTCTTAAACCGTTGGATTCCTAACATTAAAACTTACATTTTTGTAAGTATACAAAAATGTGAATAATTTTTAGTGCCCAGAAGTAAAGTTCAGCCATCAGCGCCATCGGTGGAAAAACGTCCAAGTTTTTAGAGAAACTCTGACTTGACCTCAGCGACAGTTGCGGAAAAAACAGGAAGCTTCCAGACAAGAATAGATAGATCCTTGTCCCTCCGATGATACTGTGACATAGAGAGAGATACATATTTACCATACATACTCCACTACAAACTTGGACGTTTCGACGTTAGATGGCGGGTCGGTGAACTTTGTCTTTGTCTTTGGTTATTTCTCTTTTTCCTTTAATGTCTTTTATTTTTTTTTTCATTGCTTTTATCTTATGCCATATAGGCTTTTCGATACTCATATTTGTTAGCCAGCCCTAACCCAACAGTCAAATTATGGTTTTACAATTATAATTTCCCAAGCAACATAACAACACAAGATTGATCTGACTATGTTTACGATAACGACGATTGAGCAGTAAAAAATTTGAAATAAATTGTAATTAGATATTATTTTCCTCTTCGTGCTTCTTATTGATTCAATTTTCTCAATGTAAAGGCTTCAGAATTGTCTATAACTCAAGGCGTTCAACGAAATCATACCTTGAAGGCTAAGCCTTCAAAAAGAATGAATACTTTTTATTTCAAAGGGCTTTAGAATAGACATAAAGTGAAATTTTACCCTCGAATCAATAGAAAACTAAATTCCATGTGATTTACAATTGTTCTGGAAATATCATTTACCTCTGAAGAAATGTTGTCTTTAATCGATACCTCTATTTGCATAAAAACAGTATGCAAACAGTTATCATTTTTCGCTATCTATGGCCGTTGCCGTCGTCGAAATTTCAGACATTTTGTGTAACGAAAGTTGCCATCCTGAGCCCGTCTATTCGCTTACGTTTGCTCAGCGATAAATTAGCAGATAAGATGCATTATTGTATAATGCGCCGAAGAAGTTCTATTGTATTTTAGCGTGCTTCTGTTTTCTTCGAACGTCGTATACACTTTCGTTTTAATTACTTTGAAATGCACCGGTCTTAACTGAGCAAATCTTTGGATATGCATAGCGACTCGCCTGGCGAGGAGCACGATAAAAGGCAGGCTCTCGATGGTTTCAATCTCAGTTTCGAAAGAAGTGCCATGAAGTTACCAATCATTTTAAATTTCCTGTCATGAAGTTGTTAATCATTTTACCGTTCTTGGCGCTCGCGAGTTCTTCTTGCCCAGAACTGCGGGTCGAGACACCCTTGGGTGGCGTTATTGGCTCCTATAAGATCTCTCACTATGGTAGGAAGTACAAGGCTTTCGAAGGTATACCCTACGCGCAGCCTCCTCTGGGGAAACTTCGATTCCAAGTACGTGGAAAAATTCAATTTATATCAGAGATGGTGAACTGCGTGAAAACAAATTCCAAGAAAAAGTCAGGAACTCGTGTCACGCGACAATCGAGTATATATGTTGCGCGATATAACGTTTTACATAATATTCTTGTTTTTCTTAACGAATATTTTGATTTCAACGACTTCTTAGCCCCCCAAACCGGTCCAAAAATGGTCACAGGATCTTCCAGCGACGAAAAAGGGCTCGGAGTGCACCCAGTACCACATGCTTCAGAAAAATGGAGATAAGGTCTCAGGTTGCGAGGACTGTTTGTACTTGAACATCTACGTACCGCCTAGAAACAACGAGGAGATGCTGTTGCCAGTAATGCTCTGGATCCACGATGGGGCGTTTCAATATGGCAGCGGAAACAACGTGAACGAGAGGTTGTTGATGGATCGCGATGTCGTGTTAGTCGCCATCAATTATCGTTTGGGACCTTTCGGTAAGGAAAATGATCGTCGTGGAATTCTGAAGACGTACTCTTCGTGATCTGCCAATCGCGAAATGAATTTAAGGTTTCCTCAGTACGGGGGACCGTGTGGTACCTGGAAACATGGGACTGAAGGACCAGACTATGGCTTTGCGTTTCGTGTCGAACAACATTAAATATTTCGGTGGCGATCCTGAGAGCGTCACTATTTTTGGCTTGAACGCGGGAGCTGCAAGCGTCCAGTATCATTATTTGTCGCCTTTGAGCGCTGGACTCTTCCAACGTACGTTGCCACCATTTTCTATTAAATGTCTAGCTGATCCAAGTGTCGAGCACTAATGCATTTAAAGTTGACGGACCTTGGTTTAGCGTTTCATCGTTCTTCTTTGCATTTTTTGGGTTAACATTTAACTCTTGACGTAGTTTCGAAGTTACGCTATCTTTTTCGTCGTATTTATCGCGTAGGTGGTTTGTCGATAAGCGGCGTAGCTCTGGACCCCTGGCCCCAAACGGAGCGTGCACCTGAGAAAGCCAAGAAGCTGGGCGCTTTGATGGGGTGTCCCACGAAGAACTCAACTAAAATGATCTCCTGCTTACGAGAACGCCCACCGCGACTTATCGCTCAGGCTGTTCACGATTTCATGGTACTACTCGCAATATTTTCTATTTTTATGTTTTACTTATGCGGGACGTTGAACAGAAAGGTTCAGAATCTGAAGAGAGTACCCGTTAAAAAAGGGCTCGTATCCAATTACGTAGAAAGTGATATTCGAGTACCGATCCGCGCCTCTCATATCGAAAAAGATGGAGTCAAACGTGAATTCGAATCTCCGTGCCATATGTTTCGTTCGGACTCCTATAGCATTGTTTTTGATCAGTAATTTACGGTTACAATTCTTCTTCATCGCGTGAAAGCTCTCTTCCGAGGTCGGTTCTTCGTGACAAACTTTGATTTAACAGGCCTGGCTGTACAATCCCATCACGCCATTCGGGCCAGTCATCGAGAAGCAAAAGTGTCCCCGTCCCTTCATTCGCGATTCTCCGATCGAGATCATCAACAGAGGCGAGGCGCTAGACGTCCCGTGGATCTCTGGCGTCGTCGCCGAGGAGGGATTATATACCGCTGCAGGTTTAATATCGCGCAATAAACGACTTCCCTCTTATCTTAGCTCTTTCGTGAAACAGACGTCGTGTTTTCGCAGAATTCGTCGACAACAGGAAGCTACTGAAGGAGTTGAACGACGATTGGGACAAGATAGCGCCGTCTTTGTTGGACTTTAACGATACCGTTTCGTTGAGTCAGCAGAAGAATGTCTCGGAGATGGCTCGAAAGCATTACTTGGGATCCAAAAGCATCAATAGCCTGACGGACAAGCACGTGGTGCAGATGATTGGCGATCGGTTGTTTAAGGTCGATTTTGAGAAAGCTGTTAGGCTCCAGGCGAAGATCAACAGAAGTCCTGTGTGGACTTATTATTATACGTACAGGGCGAAGTATAGTCAAAGCGAGGCGTTGAGCGGAAGTACCAAGGATTTCGGTAATTTTCTGAGAATTTTTTAAGATTGTGCAAAAATAACACTCGTCTCAATGGGATTGGCGTGTCGTTAGGTGTCTGCCAAGGCGACGACGTAGCGCTTATCCTTGGTACGAAGATGTCGAGCACCACGAGAGCTCTGGACGTGCACATGCAGCAGTTTCTGCTGGACTTTTACACGTCCTACGCTATCCATGGGCAAGTATATTCAATTGATGCTTCTAGAAGAAATAAGTTAAAATTACAGGGTAGAATTGATTCGCACGAAACTGTTCCTTCCCTAGCTTTGCTATGAATTTTGAGATGTTCTGTATATTCTGATTTTTGTCACACTTTTCATGACACGTGTGATGCAATTATTTTAGAGAACCTAGGATCAGTAGCGTTACGTGGAAGAAACTGGATCCAGATGAAGAGAAGTTCTATTACTTGCACATAAAAAATCCGAAGAACGCGAAGATGGCCAGCGACAATAACTTCGCGGAGAAGAAGTTTTGGGAATCGATCAATTTCAACGAGAACAAGTTGCCGAAATCGTAAAGCAGTGGGGTCAATCTTGACACTAGAACTACCAACCTAGTCAGTTTTATTCAAATAGAACGGATATTATATTGATAGATGGAATTGCTCCTTTTTGCTTTTTAATTTCAAAAACTTAGTAGTATTCCGAACACCAATACATTGTCCTCGATAGTTCAAGTGTTAAGTGGAACAACAGCTGTTAACCAGACAAGAATTTAACAGTGCAAAAGATGTATATATAAATAAAAACTCTGACTCACCGACTCATCAACGCCCTGGTTAAATCCTTGAACCTAGAAAGCTGAAATTTTGCACAGAGGTGTCATTTATGATGTGTCCAAGGAATAAGAAAAGACAAATTTTCGCCAAATGAGATAAACGAGTAACTTTTCACGAAATTTTTCTCCAGGATTCGTTCGAGCAATAACGAAACAATAGAATATATTTACACTCGTAAATCACGAGCCATTATTTATCGTCCTCGTTATCTGTAAGACTCTGACGTTTTCTGAGTAACGGCTTGCTTTGATTAAGCCTTTAACATGAGTTGTACACACAACTAACGTGCGGATAATTGTCCCGATAAGAATCCACCCGACTGCTATCAGCTTTCGGTTCGCTCAAAAATCTCAAACGTGTGTCTGTCGTGCAAGAAGGATGATCACCGAAATAAACGGGAGGCGTGACATACAAAATCATTTATTCATATAAAAGGACACTTTATACTAGCACGTACTGTCAAAAAACTAGCCTACTTCCGTACAGTCGGGACCACCGAGAGATATTCCCGGCTCGCTCGTTTCTTTATGTATCACATATTATTATACGCGGCAAACGATAACGTATTATGCTGAGAACGATTAATTGTCATTGTGGTCGCAGGTCGAATTGAAAATAAAAAAATAAGAATAAATAAAAACATAACCGAGAAATTCATCACGAGCATTGTGTTGAGTATATTCGCGTACTGAGCGCCGTGTTCGATTTCGCTATTCACAGCATGATCAATTTTAATCCACTCGGCTATCTCTGCTGCTCCGTTGGTCGTTAAATTAATTACCCGAAGGACACTGTTTGCTCGAAGACTATTGGCACCAGATAAAAATTGGTCATTCTGTGCATAAATATCGTGCGTATCTTTTTTTTTTTATCTTTTGTTTATGTATATATATATATATATATATATATATATAAAATGGCGTCAATCGCGTCGAAGAATGCCGCCCCGTCGCGTGTAAAGCATTCGAACAACGATTAGGCATTCCACCGACACCGACATCCACCCGCCATCGTTATTTAATTACATGCATCGTCCTATGTATTCACCATAATTAATATACCTTACTTTAGAGTTACATGTATTATCATATAAACGTACCGTTCGTGTAACATTCGATACTCGATTACTTTCAGTACACTATACGCTATGAGTGATTGTGGATATTAAGATAAATACTAGGCTCGACTAATTACTAGGATTGTTAGCTTGGGAAGAACCGATTCGATTTGTGGAAGCGCCGAGTATGCGATCAATCGATCGAGCTCGGTAGCGCGAACGAGAACCGTCGCGAATCAATTGGTAACTTGAAATTACGGTCAAGATTCAATTCGCGGTCTCTTCGGGAAAGTTGTAATATCGCGCGTTTGGAAGAGAGACGCGACTCTTTTTTATCGATCGAAGCGCGGTATTGCCCGACGCTATGATCGAGAATCAAGGCCAGAAACGATCATCGTGGGAAGAACGTCGCGAGAGCTCTCAAAGAAGGCTAATTTTCAGGGAGGCCCGATCGATCCTCTTATTCGGTTCTCGGATCGTTTCGAAGCTGGATCAAACTCTCTCGCGACGAAGACGAAGAATAGTGGCGGGAACTACTGTTCTCGGATCTGGGGAGTAAAGTCGATCTTAGCGGCGGGTAATACTGTATACGGTGCATCCTCGACCTGTATGAAATGTACAAAGTTGATCCGAGTCGATTGGTCCGCGCGTTCGAGGGATAGAGAGCACTCGAGTCGACCGTAGAAAGTTAGGCTATAAATGCTGAAGGGTTCGGGAGAATCTCTATCGATCGAACAGCTCGGATCGTCAATCGGACTGGTTTGGCTGAATCGATCGATTCGCCTGGTCGCCGGACTCGTTAAAAATTAAATATATTCTCTAACGATTGCTTTAGGCCTAACGTTTTTCCAGAAAGAAATGTCAGACCGATGAGTCGGGCAGCGATTTTTTTCAGCGAGTTTCACGAAACAAAGGGCGGAAGCGTGTTCCATACGTTATCAACTTTATTATTACGAAAACACCTCGTGTTCGAAACAGCGACGATAATTATATGGCTTGTATCGCGATTAGATCGCCGTTGGAAGCGCAACGCGACCACTTTTGGTCGCGTTTCAATCGACGGAGTTTCCCTTTCCCTATTACAATTTGTTTCCCGCGCGTTTCCATCGCGCGGAAACACTTTTATCGCGCGCGAATCAAGCGGGACGCGCTTACAATGAAATTGGCGGGTTTAGCGATACCAGGAAGACAGTGTTTGGACTCGTCGTCTTCGTTCGATCATAAATACAGACAGCATGCGCAGTATTTTCGTGCGACGATAATAGCGTTCAATTCTATTATTATACCTAAACGTATGTCTCGAGGTCCCGGAGTCTCAAAGCGCGACGTTTTCTGTCCCGCGTTCGGCTCCACCTTGGGCGTGGGCGGCGATGGGCAAAATCTCCACGAAATAAACAATAACTATTTGTTCGCAACTGATCGAGTAACAATAAGATTGCGAAATTAAATATTTAGAAATTGAGTCGATATAGGACGGAAGGTAACGGAAAGTAGAAGAATAATAAATTAAACTGATACAAAAGTGCTTCGTGATTTTGAATCGTTGAAGGAGGAACAGATTGATCCTAAACAAGAAGTGACTAAGAGAATCGCTATTATTTCGATAAAACTTTGCCCACCTCCGCGACACGAACGAACACGACAGTGCCCCGTCGCTTGGCTGAGAGAATATCAAAGTAATTGACTGTTCGCCGTTACATCGGGGGTGGCGGAGGCGGTTGCGAAACGAGCTTTCCAAAGATTTATAATGATACGATACCGCGCGACACTCTGAGACTAGAGAACGACGGACGATCGTCTGCCGTAAATAATGATACTTTCGTACAAACGTATAGAACATCGTTAAGTATTATTATTAGGAGGGTACAGTGCATATAAAGAATCGTATAAATGTATAATATATTTATAATTATATATATATTTTTCTCATATATATATATATATATATATATAATGACGCCAGCTCGCCGGAGAAGCAAATTCGCGATCGGTCCTCCGCGCGAGCCGCTGTTTGAGCTTTGAGATACGCGTACCTTTCGTCGTGTCTTTCTTTCATTACTTCGATACACATCAATGTTAACCATATGCACACACACGCACGCACACACACGCACGCGGGCGCACGCTCGAGCGCGATCGGTACGTTGCGTCTTGAGAGGAGAGATTAATCGCGTATGTTTGTCGCGACTCCCGTGACAGGAGGTCGGCTCGCGAAACCTGCGTTTATTCGGTTGCGTAAGCGATAATAAAAGAATGCTCGACGTCGATTGCAGTATCGTTCGTTACGGATTGTTGCTCTCTCCGATCGCGTTCGAGCACGCGTGAACGTCAGCAGACGCGAGTAAATGTGGACCGATCGTTTGGCGCACGTGCCAGCCTTGGAAAGGATCTGGATCTACGTCGATCGTACGGCGGGATCGTCCGTGGGATCGTCGTTGTTCGCGTTTGTGTCGATCACTGTTACGACGTCGCTCCAACGAGGAAATCGGTTCGGCGTGCATCGAGTTTCCATTTTTCCAATTTTTATTTTATTTTCTTTTCTCCTTGAACTTGTTTTTTTTTTTTTGCCACGTTCGCCGAAACGCGTTTATCGTTTGTTTCCCGTCACCGTGTTATTTTTAGTTCTGAACGACGATCGATTCCTCGTCCGTAGCGAAACCGGGAACGACGACGATCGCGGTTCGGATCGGAGCCGCTCAGCTGCCACGGAACGAAAGTAGTGCCGCTGGTGTCAGCACTGACGAAGGCACAGTCATAAGTCTCGTACGTTCGGCAAACATATCTTTCATAATTTTTTTTTTCTTTCCTCGCTTTCTCATCCACCGTAACCCACTGTTTAAACACGTAAAAAATGGCGTGAGACGTGGAACTATCACGAAATATCATCCACTAACCCTCCTCCCCTTTCCCCACCCGAACCAATCCAGTTCCACCGGTTGCTTTCGTCCCTGTGGTTCACGTTTGGCACCAGAAACGAGCCTCGCTTTTTACGCGGCTAAATCCCATTTTCAGTCCCTTTCGTTTCACCTTCCATGTCGGTCTCTCGTCTCGCTCTAATCCTCATCCCCTATCTCTCCACCTCGTTCTCTCTCTCTCTCTCTCTCTCTCTCTCTCTCTCTCTCTCTCTCTCTCTCTCTCTCCCCCTTTCTTTAATTTTTTTTTTTATATAACATAATATAATATTATAATATAAACGTTTACGTTTTGGCCACTCAGTTCGGTGATCGTCGAAGCACATTATTGTCTGTGTTTCGCGACATTTAGATAGTTTAGAATATTTTTTTTTTTAAATTCACTTTTATACAACACTGATCCCCCTCTAAACTTCATTCCTCGTGTGCACGATTCTTCGCCGGATCACCGGGATCGTGTTGGCCGGCTCATCTCCTCCTTCGGGCCGTGGCTGCCGCGATCATCTGCCTCAGCATCGGCTCCGGGCTGCACACCCTCGGCTCGCACTTCATGTTACCGTCGCCTCCGCAACTGAAATTACAAGTCGTCCATTTTAAGATGCGGTAGACGAAGGAGGTCACTAGCAGACTACAGTATTAATATTTGCCCTCATGAAAAAGGTACGGTATGGTCTTGCTACAAGAAGATGGCCTCTGACCCTTGAAGAGGAGTCATTCTTTTATACTTTCGTAATTAGAGATCCACGTATTTGTACTTTAGAGGGACTGAAATGTGATGCCATTTCTTTAACACCAACTTCAAACAAATACATTCTTAATAAGTTTCTATTTTTCATCAATGATGTAATCACCCTCGTTAAAAAGTCAAAGTAAAATCAGATATGATCGACTTACGTGCACTGAAGGCAAGGTCCCGAGGCCGACCTGATGACCTCCCCGACGCGGTACGCTTGGCCGCGGATTTGGCAGCCGCTCCTCTTTGCGGCTCCCTTGTACGCGTGGGCGTGGAAGTGCGGGGGCAACGTGGTCGTGGTCGTCGTCGTGGTCGTTGTCAGGTTGAGCGACGTGGCCATTGACACCGGACACTCGTATCTGGGGCAACAGAAACCGCTGATGGGCTCCTCGTGACAGCCAGGGATCGGTGGCGGGCAGCTCTGTTGTAGACAGATGATGTCGCTTCTGAAGCAGAAGCAGAAGTCGCAAGGATCGTCCCTGGGTATTTGTTGCGCCGACACGTAGACCTTGCCGCCGTATCTGCAGGTGCCTGGCCCGTATATGGCCTGATCGTCCTCGTCGTAGTCCTCGTCAGGGTTCAAATAGCTGCCTCCTTGCGGAGGGAAGTGAGGATTGTCTTCGCCAGAGACACCTTGGTCAGGGTACTCTGGTAATTGAGGAGCTAGAGTACTCGAGGGTTCTTCGTGAAGGATGGGATGAACTGCTGGTTCGACGGATTCGGATGTATCGTTCACTGGATGTAGAGGTTCCTCGACTTCAGCTTCTGCCTTTTCTGTCGTTGGAACAGATTCTGGTAACATGGGTTCGCCGTGAGGTGGCAGACCTTCTTCTCCGACTTCTTCTTGTTCTTCTTCCGATGGCTCTGCGAGCGATGGTTCGGTTGGAAGCGGTTCGTGTAGTTTCGTGACGGATTCTTGGACAGGGGCTTCGGTCATCTGTTGACCCTCTTCGGGTTTCATCGAGGCTGGCTGCTCAGGAATCGCTGGTTCCGGAGTACTCTTTTCTTGAGACTGTTGCGTCGACGACTCGACCGTGTGCTCTTCTTCAGGGGTTGTCTCGACTTCGGGTTGTTTCTCTGTTTCGTGCTCCGTCGACGATTCTGGCGCAGATTCCGTGGAAGAGTGAGCCTCCTCCGATGGTTGGCTAGGCAGAGGTGCCTCCGTGAGCCCTGGTTCTTCAGGGACAATCGGAGCCTCGGTCGATTCGACCAGCGAAGGCTGTTCTTCGCGAGGACTGGTTGCTTCGGCCTCGGGCGCCGCAGTGCTTGGTTCTTCGCTAATCATTGGAGCCTCAGTCGATGTTTCTTCAGCTTGAGGAGGTGTGCTTGGTGCACCTTCTTTAGGTAACTGTTCCTTGACGAGTATGCTCTCCGTAGTTTGCAGCTCTACCTCTCCTTCGGATTGTGGCGTTTGTTGCTCACCTTCTGCAGGCTTCTCTGCTTCGGGAAGACCCTCCGTTACCTCGGCAGGCCTCTCTTCTTCGGGAAGAATCTCCTCTGTAACTTCGACAGGCTTCTCTTCTTCGGGACGAACCTTTTCTGTTGCAGCAGGAGTTTCTTCTCCAGGAAGAACCTTCTCCGTTACAGCAGGCGTCTCTTCTTCAGGAAGAACCTTCTCCGTTACAGCAGGCGTCTCTTCTCCAGGAAGAACCTTCTCCGTCACAGCAGGCGTCTCCTCACCAGGAAGAACTTTCTCAGGTACTTCGGTAGGCTTCTCTTCTTCGGGGAGAACCTTGTCAGGCTCTTCGCCAGGGATCTTCTCTGGAATTTCGCTAGGAAGCTCTGTACTAGGTGCTTCTGGAACTTGTTCGGCAGGAGTCACTTCCTCAGGAACCTCTTCAGCGGGCGTCACTTTCTCAGGAACTTCAGTGGACAGTTCTTTTTCAGGAGTTTCAGTCGGAGCCTCTTCCTTCGGAACTTCGGCAGGAAGTTCTTCGGGAGCACCCGTGACGGGAGCTATCTTCTCAGGAACTTCGGTAGCTTCTACAGGTGCCTCTGTCGGGAGTGTTTCCGATACTTCGGGGAGCTCTTGACCTGGTGCCTCGCTGGGAAGTGCCTTTTCAGGCATTTCGGTTGAGCTGACTTCGATAGGTGCGGCGCTAGTTGTAGGTGTGGGTTCGGTCGTTCCCTTGATCTCTACCGCTGGAGTTGTTTCGCCTTCGACTTGTTCCTCCTCTTGCGGTGCTCCTGTTCCTTTATCAAGAGATGGTGCTTCAGTTTGTTGCCCTGCTTCAAATACGCCCTCCTCCGAAGGCTTCTCGCCCATCATAGATGGCTCTTCCTCACGCGTTGGACTAACTTCGCTCGTAGTTGACACTTTCTCTTCGGTTACACCTTCACCTTCAACAGGCTTCTGTTCCTCCATTCCTTGCTCAGGTACGATCGAGGCACTTTCAGGCAGTGGCGTTGATCCTTCTTCAACGGCTGGCGAACTTGGTGCTTCGCTAGCTTGCTCTTCACCCGTGGCAGTAACTTCACCTTCGGTAGCAATCTTGCTTGGTTCCGTAGATGTTACACCCTCTTCTACGCTCGGTTTCTGAGTTCCTTCTTCTGGTTTCTGTTCTTCAACGGGAACAACTGGCACGGTGGTTTCTCCTTCGCTTGGTACCAGTGGCTCTTCTGTTCCCTCCTTCAAGGAAGTGTCTGGTGCCTCTGTCATTTGTCCCTGTTCTTCTGGCATCTGTTCTGGAAGCATTGGTTTCGGAGTTTCAGACACTTCGCCTTCAACTGGAGCAGTGGATGCTACGGTCGTCGGTTGCTCCTCCGGCTGAGCCGATTGTTCCTTGACGCCAACGGTAACAGCTTCTTCGGTGCCAGGAATCATTGTTTCTTTTTCAGTCGCGGGTTGTTCAACTTCCTCCTGAGGCAGAATCGATTCTGAAACAGGTTTCTCGCTGGCCGCTTCAGGTGTTGCCGTGATTTCTTCTTGAGGCATTACGGATGGTGTAGCTTCTTCTTCGGCAGGCGAAACAGATTCGGGAGTTTGACCTTCCGGCGATGGAGTCTTCCCAGATTCCTCTTGTCCAGGCTGCACACCACCTTCCTCAGGTTTCGGTTCGACTGCTGGTTCCTCGCTAACTTCCTCCTTTTCTGTAGTTTGTTTGGGGAGAGAAGGTGCTGGTCCTTCGGTGACGATTTCAGGTGCCTCGGTTGAGCTTGGCAACTGTTCCTCCGGGAGTTTCTCAGGTTGTTGAGTGGACAATTCTTCGACGCCTTCCGTAGTTGGCTTCACTTCAGCCTCAGGCGTTTCTTTGGTCTGTTCTTCAACTGCAGGTGCAGCTGTCGAAGGTTCAGCTTCGACAGGTACTGTCTGTCCCTCTTCAGGAGTAAGTGGTTTCTTGGTGGTTTGCAAGCCTTCTTCTACAGCTGGTTCAGTAGCAGTTTCCTCCTTAGTCACGCCGGGAACGGTTGCTTCTTCAGATACTGGAGCTCCCGTGGAGACTCCCATTTCTGCCGTTGCTGGTGCTCCAGCTTCCGTAGGTTGAACAGATTCTTCTTCCGCTGGGGTGACTTCGGGTTCTTCGCCAGCTTTGACACCGCCTGGAGCAGGCGTTTCTGCAGATGGTCTTTCGGTTTCTGCTTCGCTTGGTTGGACAGTTTCGCCTTCGGGTGTCGATTGTTCAGGCTGAGCGGGTTCCTCAGGTTGTTCTTCCACGGCGACAGTGGTTCCTTCCTCCGATGGTTTCTGGGTCTCGGTAACCGATGGCAGACCTTCTGAAACTGCAAGCTCTGGTGTTATAGACGAGCTTGGGACTTCAGGTTCCTTGCTCACTTCTTCCTCGGGAACCATAGGGGCAACAGTCGCCTCTGGCTCACCCTCTGCAGGCTTCTGTTCCTCTTCGGATGGCTCTTCTCCCATGGGTTTCGCAGTAGTGGGTGCAGCTGTTTCTTTGCCAATTCCAGCAGAAGTCTCTTCAACCTCGCCTGCTTGTGTCGTCGGAACTGCTTGCTCTTCGCCAATGCTAGGACTCGAAGGTTGTTCCTCAGCAGCCTGTCCTTCGGTTGGCTGTTCGGTAGATGGCACCTTGGCAGATGGCTCCTCTTCCTTCACAGGCTTCTCCGTGCTTGGTACTTCCGGTGTTTCTTTCGGTTCCTCCGAAGGAATTTGACTAGAAGACTCTGCCTCTGGCACTGAACTGATGGTTTGTTCCTCGCGTACCTTGGCAGGCTCTGCAGCTGTAGTCGGTTGCTCAGGTTCGACAGACTTCAACGTGGTTGGTGCTTCAGGCGCAACAGTTGTTTCGTAGCCCTTGACAAATGGTTCCTTCGTGGTTTCTTGAGTTGGAGCCTCGGTAGGTGGTTCAGTCTTCTGTCCTGCTTCCTGTTCGATCATGTGATTATCGGATTCCAATACCGCCGTAGGCGTGGAGTCGCAAGTGTACATCGGACAGCAGGAATCCTTGGCTGTGTGAATAGGCATGCAGTTCGACAGGTGGCTCGGTGGAGGTGGACACTGAACAAGATCGCACTGGATAATACTGCTGACGCAACGGCACTGAAGTTGACAGGGATTGGCGGGAGGAACAGCTGAGTTGTTGTTGTAGGACTGTCCTTCGACGAGGCAGTTGCCTTCTCCAGGGATCGATGGTGGCGCTCGAACTGGATACTCCGACGTTGTTTCCTCTTCTGGAGTTTGTCCAAGCGTCGAAGGTTCCTCGGAAGCTTGTTCGGTTGTTGGCTTTGGTGGTACTTCTGCATGCGGCGTGGTTTCTGGAACCTCTTCAGGCTTGGCTGGTTCTGCAGTCGATACTTCCTCTGGTACAGCTGGAGTTTCCGTTTCTTTCGCAAGAGGAGCTTCCGTTGTAGGTGCTTCTTTCGATGGGGTGACCTCAGTTTGGGCTTCTTCCGGAAGAGTAACCTTCTGTTCCTCTTCTGGCTGTGTCGTTTCTGCGGAAGGCGCTGTGGACGCTTCAGGGGCTCCAGCTTCGGTGGGAGATACTTCAGGGGTCTCTGTACTGACACCTTCCTCCAGAGGTTTACCTTGTTCGCTCGTTACTTCGGTTGAACTTGCTTGCGTTGATGCTTCAGATACCCCTGGTTTCTGAGTGCCTTCTGGCAATTCCTCTTCAACAGGTTGCTCAGGAGCTAGTTTAGAAGGCTCAGTCGTCATTTCTTCAGGGGAGGCAGGAACTTCGGGTTGTTGTTCTGGTGGTACAGCAGCCTCTGTTTGAGCTTCTTCTGTAGATGGAATTTCTTCCGATGGAGTTTCTTTCGAAATTTCAGGTGTTACTTCAGGTTCTCCTTTAGCTCCAATCGTGGTAGGACTCTCACCTAAGCTAGGAACTTCTGTAGAGGCTTGTTCGGCACCTTCCGTCGGTTTTCCTTCGACCTCTGGACCTGCCGTGGAAACTTCTTCCGAAACTGGTGCTTCGCTTGGTGCGACAGGCGTGACTTCGCTCGGCTCTTCTCCTTCCACAGGTCCTTTGGTTGGCTCCTCTTCAGCAGGTCTTTCACTTGACGCTTCAGACGGTTTTTCTTCTTCGGTGGGTTTCTCCCCTTCGCCAGGTGCCTCAGTTGGAATCTTACTCTCGGTAGGTTTCTCACCCTTGATAGACGGTTTCTCTTCTTCAACAGGTTTTTCGGTTATCTCTTCCTCGGTAGGCTTCTGTTCTTCAACGGATTCTTCGGTTGGTTTCTCCTCCTCTGCAGGCCTTTCAGTCGGTTCTTCCTCTTCAAGAGGCTTCTCCCCTTCAGCTTCTGTTGTTTTCTTTTCCTCTGTAGACGCTTCGGTTGGTTTCTGCTCTTCGGTAGGCTTTTCTTCTTCTACAGGTCCTTCGGTTGGTTTCTCCGCTTCTACAGGCGCTTCGGTTGGTTTCTGTTCTTCCGTAGGCTTTTCTTCTTCGACAGGTCCTTCGGTTGGTTTCTCTGCTTCTGCAGGCGCTTCAGTTGCTCCTTCCTTCATAACAGGCTTCTCTTCTTCAATGACTCCTTCTGTTGGTTTCTCCTCTTCTGTTGGTGCTTCTGTTGGTTTCTCTTCTTCTGCTGGCTTTTCTTCTCCAACAGGTTTCTCTTCCTCGGTAGGTTCTTCGGTTGGTTTCTCTTCCTCAACAGGCTTTTCCTCCTCAACAGGACCTTCCGTTGGCTTTTCTTCCTCGACAGGTCCTTCCGTTGGCTTCTCTTCCTCTACAGGTTTCTCCTCTTCGCTAGGCCCTTCGGTTGGCTTTTCTTCCTCAGCAGGCTTTTCCTCTTCACTTGGACCTTCCGTTGGCTTGACTTCCTCAACAGGTTTCTCCTCTTCACTTGGACCTTCCGTTGGTTTTTCTTCCTCAGCAGGCTTTTCCTCTTCACTGGGCTCTTCAGTTGGCTTCACTTCCTCAACAGGTTTCTCCTCTTCGCTAGGTCCTTCGGTTGGTTTCTCTTCCTCAGCAGGTTTCTCCTCGCTAGGTCCTTCGGTTGGTTTTTCTTCCTCAGCAGGTTTCTCTACTTCGCTAGGTCCTTCAGTTGGTTTCTCTTCTTCAACAGGTTTCTCCTCTTCACTAGGTCCTTCAGTTGGTTTCTCTTCCTCAACGGGTTTCTCTTCTTCACTAGGTCCTTCAGTTGGTTTTTCTTCCTCAACAGGTCCTTCCGTCGGCTTTTCTTCCTCGACAGGTTTTGCCTCTTCGCTAGGTCCTTCGGTTGGTTTCTCTTCCTCGGCAGGTTTCTCCTCTTCACTAGGTCCTTCAGTTGGTTTCTCTTCTTCAACAGGTTTCTCCTCTTCACTAGGTCCTTCGGTTGGTTTCTCTTCCTCAACGGGTTTCTCTTCTTCACTAGGTCCTTCAGTTGGTTTCTCTTCTTCAACAGGTTTCTCCTCTTCACTAGGTCTTTCAGTTGGTTTCTCCTCTTCGCTAGGCCCTTCGGTTGGCTTTTCTTCCGCAGGTATTTCGGCCTCTTCAGTCGCTGTTCCCTCTTCCACCGGCTTTTCAGTTGGCGTCTCTTCTGCAAGAGATGGTTTCTGAGTGCCTTCTACACTTAATTCATCCTCCTTGCGCTCGGCAGGCTTGGTTGGCTTGTGCTCCTCGAGTGGAGCCTGTGGTCCTTCCTTCGCCAACCCAGCTTCCGTGATCGGTTGCTCGGTCGATGGCAATTCAGGACCTTCGGTCTGAGCTTCCTCTTTCATCGGTACACCCTCTGGTTCTTCAGTCATCTGTTCCTCTGGAGCCACCGTAGATGTTTCTTTGGTTATCGGTTCTTCGGTCAGTTCGACAACAGGCTGCTCGGTGGATACCGGCTCCTCAGGCTTCTCCTCTTCAGCTGAGACCACTGTTGGGTGAACTTCCACCATTAAAGTGCCTTCAGTTGGTTTCTCAGCCTCTGCTACTTCTGGTGCCACTGACGAACCTTCGATTTCTGGTGCGGTTGTTTCTTCAGGAGTTTCTTCTACGGCTGGTTCTTCGGTTGCTTCACCCTCGCCAACAGGTATCTGCGGCGTGCTTCCCTCTTCAGCCTCTGGTGGCTTAGCGGTAGATAGAGCCAGCTCCTCTCCTGAAACAGGTTTTTCGGTAACCTGTTCTTCAGGTGTCACCTCGCCGAGACTAGGCTTCTCGCTTGGCAAAGCTTCTTCCGGAGCAGCTGTGGCTTGTACTTCAGGTTTCTCTTCTTCGGTCGAAGGCTTCTCTTCTGGAACAGAACTAACTTCCGTAGATGGTTCTTCGGCATGAGGAGCTTCAGTCGAGTGCGCCAAAGTCTCAGTGGTTGCTTCTTTGCCCTCTGTACTCTGCTCTTCGACACCTGGTTCCGTTGGATGTTCTTCAGCAGGTTGAACTGGCGCTTCGGACGCTTGTTCTCCAGATTCCATTTCTTTCTCGGTGGATTCGCCTTTAGCAGGTGTCACTTCTTCGCTGGAGTCGCTGACTTCCTCGGAGGAAGTTTCGCCAGATTCGTCGATGGTTAGACCCTTGGTTGGTAATTCCTCCTCGGCGGAAGTCTCCTTCGATGGCGGTCCTTCGGAAGACGGCGTCTCAGCGGTGTGATCTTCAGGTACGCTCGGTTTCTCAGGGTGTTGAGTCTCCTCTTGTGGAGCCTCTTCAGTTGGCGTTGAAGCCTCCAGACCGGGACTAACTTCAGTACCTTGAGGAATACCTTCCGTCGCTTCTTCTTGTCCAACAGGAACTTGGCTCGTTTCAGTGACAGATGGAACAGCTTCTTCCTTCTTTGGCTCCTCGCTTGTCGGACCTTCGGTAACAGAGGGTTCTTCGGGTTGCTTCGTTGGTGCTACAGTTCCCTCCTCACTTGGCGTCGCTTCCTGTTCCTTAGGACTCGTCGTTGCCTCCGACGAAGGTGGAAGATACGTCGTGGGAACCTTCTCCGGAACCTCTGTGGCAAGATTGTCAGGTACGAACTCTGATGGCTTCATGTCAACCGAGCCCTCGGTTACGTGAATTTCAGGGACCGATTCTTTGTCTTCTGCTTTGCTTTCAGGTACGCGATCGGTGACGGGAATGCCAGGTGGACCCTGCTCTGGAATCTCAGGAGCTTCCTCTTCTCCCATTTGTTTCTCCGTTACGGCAGGTTGCTCAACCATAACAGGCTCTTCGGTAGGTATGCCATCTTCCTTCTTGGGAACTATTCCAGGTTGTACCTTGCCAGGTTCGGGTGCTTTGTGATCGTATACCTCTAACTCTGGCTTCTGTTCAACTTCAGCTTCTGTAACCGTTTGTACCTCACCTTCTTCGGGAGTTGATGCTTCCGATGGCGTTTCCTTTTCTCCCTCTTCGCTAGGAACTTGTTCAGTGCTTGGTCCTTCTTGCGCAGGTTTCTCAGTAGTCATTTCTATCTCGGGAGTGGCAGCTTCCTCTGGCTTTCCTTCGATCGATTCCACTGTCGTGACCTTCTGTTCAGGTTCTGAGACCTCTGCAGGGGTTTCTTCTTCTTTAGCCACTTCCGTTATTTGTTCTTCCCCTAAGCTTTTAACTGTGGTGCCCTCTGGGAGTGTCTCAGGTGACGTCTCAGGTAATTCTGTAGGTTTCTCAGGTGCTTCGGTTGACTGTGGTTCTTTGGGAGCGGCAGCTTCGGTGGCGCTTGGCTCCTGTTCCAAACTGGTCACGGGTTCTTCAGGTTTCGTCTCGATCTCACCTTCTTCCGTCGCTTTTTCGGTGCTTGGTTGTTCGGTTGGTTGTTCCTTCTGCGAACCTTCGGTTTGTTCCTTCTCTAACCCAGTCTCCTCTGTAACGGGTTGTTCCTCTACTTGTTTCATCGTCACCTGTTCTTCGGGTACCTCTGGTTTCGGCGAAGACGTTTCTGGCGTTTCTTGAGGAGCTGTCGTTTTCGCGAGTCCTTGAGTAGTCTCTTCTGCAGGCTTAGCAGTCGTTTCTTGACCACGATCTTCGCCAGCCGGTGTTGCCTCTGTCTCAGCCTCAACGGGTTCCGTTGCTTTAGCTCCCGAAACAGGGCTTTCCGTGTATTCTTCCGAAACGCCAGCTTCCTTCTCAGTTGCTCCAGACACTGGGAGTCCTTCTTCGGGCGCTTCTTCCTCAGGTTTCTTTCCAATTGGCACAGGTTCCGTGACACCTTGAGTGCTGCTCTCCTCTTTGTGATCTTCTGGAATCGCGTTGTCGAAGCCTGGGAAGGACTCCTCGGTGCTTCCAAGACCGGGAAGTTCCTTTTCAGCTTCCGTCACTGCCTCCATTGTGGTCTCGACAACGCCCTCCTCGGTGGATTGCTCCTCCTCGCCTCTTGGCACCGTTATGAGCTCGTCTTCATCTGCACAAAATGAAGTATACATAAAATTACATTGAAATTGTGACCGAATTATTTGAAAATGGCTACGAAGGATCGAATTTCTTACCGCATTGATACGTGGTCGGGCAACATTTGCCCTCCGGCGGTGGCAAAGCGGTGCAGTTCTTTCCGTGCGTCTTCATGGGCGTACCACAGTTCTGAACAGCGCAGGCGATGTCACCGCGGAAGCAGTAGCAGTGCTGACAAGGCTGCTTCGAGTAGATCAGATCGCCATCCTCGTAAACGTTTCCTTCGTGATAACATTGCGGCGATGCTCCGGGCGCTAGCGTGGTGGTCATAATCAGGCCAGGCGTTGGTTCAATCGTGGTAGCAAGATCCTCGTCATATTCTGTTGGCGATTAATATTGGAGATAATTACGAGGAAAATTACGCTGGAGACTGAAGATGGTTGTTTGAAGAAAGATGGAAGGTTATGGAAAAGTACATGATAGCATTCTATGTGCTCATTCTATGGAAATAAATTTTTTTCTATTGACGTCAATACGAAAGGGTCATGGAAGAGCATGCTTTATCCATATTAGACACTATTTATGGATATCTTTAACGGTTTAGGCTGCATGAGACAGAAAACCTTAGCACTTATTTATAAAACTTTTAAATTATTATAGTTTTCCCTCAATTTTCATTCAAATGAATAGCCATCTAGCGGTTAAAAGGCCGAACTATTTTTCGGAGTATGGTCAGCGCCTCTATCGAGAAAACGCCCAAGCTTGTTCTCGAATAGTTCCTATGTTTACTGCTAGATGGCGCCAATTTCAGTTGTTTTTACCGACATAGTCGGCACATTACCATCATGTCGGTAATTACCATATAAATGACGCCATCTAGCGGTGAAGACAGGAACTATTCGAGGACAAACTTGAGCGTTTTCCCGATAGAGGCGCTGACCGTACTCCGAAAATTAGTTCGGCCTTTCAACCGCTAGATGGCGACACAATTTTCTGCGGGAAATTTGAATGTCTTTTTATTAAATTATATAAATGCTTCGTTAGAAGCATTTGTAGATACTATTGAGTAGTTTAAAAGTCTTTTTCATACGAATTTAGATATCTATGACCATGATTAGCACAATGAATGCGCTGAATAATTCTTCTGTACATTGTTTAGAGATATCTTCGGCGTGGCATAGAAAAGCATTAGCCAGCGATTTAGCCGGCGTGAGTCAAGGAAACGCTCACACGGTCGTTGTTTCGTCACTTGCTTCGCTAAAATTGGTACTGGTAGACTCCCCTTTATCATAGATTAATGTTTTATACACCTAAACCTTCCTCGAGAAAATATAAAAGGGTGAGAAAGCCGCATCAAAATCCGTCAAATTGTTCTGGACATTAGTAATTTTCTTGTGAAATTGGAATGGGTCACGAAGTTAACGTTGATCTGTTCTAGTATTATTCAGATTTTAGATGGAGTTAACGATCCTCCCCAGAGGCAAAGGACCGAAGAAGTGTCGTTACCCGCGCCTGATGCGCAATAACCAACGGCCCAGACCTTCGAGTTCCCCTCCATTGAATGAGTCAAAGTTATGATTTAGCGCACGATCGAAGGGACTCACCGCAATTGTATTTGACCGGACAACACACGCCTGGTTGGTAGACTGGCCTGCATCCGGCCACCCGCAGAGTGCATTCCTGCATGACGCAAGTGGTCCTGTTCCTGATGCAGTAACACAGCTCGCAAGGATTCTGTGGATCGGTGGGCAGCTGGGCACCGTCCGCGTAGAATCGATCGTGAAGGTTGCAGCCATAATTGTCGTGGAATCCTAACGCCGTGGAACCGGAAGTGGCCGCTGGTGCTGTGGTCGTGGACGTCAGCAACTGCACCGGGACTTCTGGACAGGTGATCACGGGACAGCATTGGTCTGGTCTCTTCTCGACTGTGCAATCCTGGCCTATCGCTTTCGAGAAGGGGCAAACCCTCAGGTAACACATCAGCATCCGATTGTGGCACGTGCAGTTCAGGCATGGCTCGTTCGTCACGATTCGATCGCCTTCGTCGTAACGCTGGTAGTTGTAGTAGCATCCTGCCGAAGCTATGATAACGCGAACATTGAAATTAGATCCTTTTGACTCGAGAAATTCCAAGTTCGATAACGATAGGTATATCGACCGTTCGAGTATAATTTCAGGGATGAATTCGTGGCATCAGAAATGTAAATGTTTGGTCGTCCGTATCTGATTCTGTGCGATCAGGAATGAATATGCAACAGTTATGGTTTGGGGGTTGTTTAGGGAAGCAAATTGTATGTATCGCGTTAGCTTTACGATATCGCGTGGAGTTGGCAATCTACAGGAAACGTGTTTCGGTCCCGCAACTATGAGACGCGATAATCAGACGGTGTTGAACGATTTTAATATTCATCGAAAGGATCGATTGAAAGCGGTGCCGTGCAAGAATGGTCGAGGCGGCACGTGCTGTCTGTTCGGTTGCGATACAATTAACGTCACGTCGGTGGCGTGCGCGTACATCGATTAGGAGTAATAAAACTCGCCGCGCTGTACATACCTCCGTCGTATTCTGCAACTTGTGTGGCATCGTGGTCGAGTACTGGCGCTGTAACAGAAATAACAAGGGTGTTACTCTTCGTATGACGTATATATTATCCTAATCGCAGAAAATTCCACCCTTTTCCAATCTATTGTTCTTTTCAACATCATCTTGCCCGACCCTTGCACTAAATTGAATGCTGCCAGCGAATAAAATCCTCCAGCCAAAAATTAGTTAAACAGTTCGCGAATATCGATCGATGCAAACTCGATAATTGAGGCGGAGGGTAACGAAACCGCACGAGGGGCTCCATTCGCGAACAGACCCAATCCACACGCTACAAAATCAGTTCGAAATTGCCTGCCATTGAAGCAACGACAATACAGGCAATTGGCAGATTCGGATCGATACCCGTTCGAGTTTCTCGTCTGCGCGAGCATTGAATTCCAACGTTCGGGCCGGTTCGCGAGGCGATGCAATCTCAGGAACTCCAATTCCCATGAAATTCGTAGGGAAACGAGTTGTGTCTCTCCTGTGCATGCAGTTTATCATAGTAATTACCGACGGGATGCGTTTGGCCGGAGGGTGAGCCGGCTCTAACAACGGAGTGAGTCAAAGCGTCATATGGCGCGAGCGTACGTGGGCGAATTCTCGTTAACACCCTCGCCCCAGTCGAACGAATTGTATGCCGAGTGCACATGGAATACAGAATTCTCTCTGGACCTCTCCGTCTCTCTCCATCTGTATTTTTCTCTCCTGTTCCCTTTGCCTACGACAGTGATTCTTAACCACCGTGACGCTGCCGCGCGGACCGCTACAAATTACTGCGAATGCTTTTCTATGCTTCGTTAAAGAGAAGTGAAACTTTTCGATGTATTGGGCGGCAATATTGATTCCTGCTAACGTATACATATACTCTCTCCATGGAAATACTGTCCGAGTAGGTTTGCGATAGTGTTTGGTTGGATCCGGCGATATTGAATAATGTAAACGAATATGACGCCTAAAGTAGATGTAATGATAGCAATTAAAGGTCGTATATTTCGTTCCTTCTTTCTCTTTTTAGATTGTGTTACGAGTCTAGAAAAACAAAGAATTTTTCAATCATATCGCGAGCTCGAGAAGGTTAAGAACCACTGGTCTACGGCGACACGTTAGCGTGAAAACGTGCTAGCAGACGGGTCCAGACACGCATCAGCACATCGGAGCCTATTCTGAACTCCGTTCTTGGCTTACGCGCGGGGTTTTCGCAATTTCTTTGGAATTGAAGTGCCGCGCGCGGGCTGGAGAGTTCGATTGTTCGTGAAAACGCGACGCGCCACCCTCCGAGGATGCGATCGTTCGCCATTCTTTCTGCTCGCACAATAAGCCTCTCTGTTCGCCGATAGTACCTTGGCGCTCGTTTTCCTCGACCCTATCGTTCGCCAATCCCTTCGAAAATCTCAAAATAGCTCCAACTAGTCATCGCGACTAGTTACACTGCTACAACGATATAAAATAGGTAAATGCATCTACGATCGTTGATACGTAGGATCGGAGGTGGTGTAGGGTCTACGAATTCGCGAGCGAACGTACCGTTCTCTTTTGGAAACTTTTACTTGTACTTTTTTCTTCGAAAACCGACCAGGAACTCCTTGGAATGCACAAAACGTACACGTACGCGGATACGTGCATCGCGACACGCAGGATTCGAATGTACAGTATAATCTTTTCATTGAATGCACCGAGCTGGCAGATTTATTACAAACTTTGCAAAGATTTTCGGTAGACCCTGTGACGAATTTTGGAGGAAGACTTGTTTCGGTCGAACCGAGAGTCACCACCAGGGTTAACTTCATTCTGATCTCAAGCATGTTCTGCAAAAAGCTTGTCCGTTTCCTTATCGCAGGAAATAACGTATGAACGATACTGTCGAGTTCCTGTGAGCAGGAAGGCGTGGGAGGAGACGAGTGTCGATCCGGAGGTCCCATTAGGCGGTCGATCGGAAGCCGATCCGCGGCTGCGGAGGCGCGAGGTTGAAATGCGCGGCGCGTGCGTTTCCGCAAGGTGCACCCGGCCAGCGTTGCGGACATTGGTTTCCGTACGTGCGTCGCAGCAAGAGAGAGCCACAAGGCATATTCGAGAATCAGCATTCCGCGGCGCGGGAAGCGTGCTGGCGGCGGCGGCGGCGGTTTCCAGCGAATTGAATTGTACTGGGAAGCACAGCGAGCTCCGTGAATGGAAGGCCCCATCGTGTCCCGCGGGTCCCACGAGCGGGTCCCAAGCCGCGTGCCTCCACGTTACACGGGCCCCGAGCACGTACCGTGTGTACATCGCTCCGCCGAGACGATTCTTGTCTTGCACGGTGCCCGCGCTAAATTATTGCGCCCGTTCGGCCGCCGCTGCCAGCGCAGGGCACCGGACGCTTTATCGAGGTGTCGGCGAGTCGCGCGTGATTACAATCTCGTACAACTCTCGGACGCACCGTTGTCCGGCCCGATTAATGGCGTAAGCAAATTTACGCGAGTTACGCGACCCTGACGCCTCTACGCTTTTTTTTGCGCCGAACCCCCGTTACATTGTCTGCCGGCGTGATTATCGACGTGGCTCGAGCAACAGGTGCGAAGAAACTCGGCTGCTTTTTTTTTTTCTTCGCCTTTTTGCGCGCGCCACGATAAATTATTTGTTCCTTCCAGGCGAGCACCGGTTAGCGATGGGAGCGAGCCGCGAGCGAGTAATACGACAACTCCGGTCGAGAAGTATTTAACGAGGTCCTCTATGCCGAACGGGCTAAGTACCTGTGGTTATCGTTGTTGGTTATCGCTTCACCAGGAGGAAAAGGTCAAGAGAAAATGTAAACGAGTACGCGTTAAAGTTGATTGAATACCTAGTCCCAGTTCCTATCTCTGTCCGTTCTTCGTGCACCGTAGTCCAGCCTCCCTGCTATGTCCTCGATGCGCCCCTAATCGATTTAGAGGCGACGGATGAATTAAGCGGAATAAATCGACGGCTAACGGGATTGTCCCGCGGCCGACGAGAAGGCAAACAAGGTGTTTCTGTTTCCGCGACAATCGCCTCGAATTCCCCGCGAGAAATTTCCATGCTTATCGAAGAATTCCGTCCTTTGATCGCGGAATTCCAGAGGCGGTGATTAATCGGGGACAAACGGTCGGCCTCCTTGGGCCTTATCGTCCTCAACAATATACACGATCTTGCCTCGGGACTGGAAACCCCATTTGCATGAACGGTAATCGAGGTCAGATCTCCGTGCACCACGGAGACTCGCAGTCATTATGTAAGTCAACGGTCTTCGATTACCTTGCTCTTTCCTCGTCTGCCTTTTCATTAAGTAGCGTCTGTCTCTGTCTCGAGGTGCTCCGGCGCGGACGCTGCACTTAGCGATGGAACTGATACGATTAGGCTTCGATACTCAAACAATTTAGTGGGAAAGTATGTGGTAAATTGTTTGAATGCTTTGTACGAAGACAGTTGAGAACGGATATGTCAAGTTCACCGCGAATTTTTAGACAATACTAAGTTATCAATTGTCTAAAGAATCCGGCTCCAAAATCAGACGGTCAATAACGACTATATTTCTATATTCCCGCAGGCGATACTCTCCTATCAATTTACCGCTACCAATGACATTCCGCGTCATTCCCATCGCTAGATCCTCGAGTGTTCAAGAGGAAGGAACCCGGTGGAAAGAAGACAGCAGCGAGCGAGAGCGACGACATTGCGCGCGCGTTATGAAATCATCCCTGGCGGCCTTGCCTTGCGAAAGTTCATTACCATCAACCGCACACGCTCCGATGAGCACCTGGCTCCCTGCTCCTCGGCGCGTATCGCGTGCACGAAATTCTGCACTGCTAGTCCTCCAAGGTCGCGGTTACCCGGCACCGCAACCGTCGCGGTGGAATCCACCGCGGTGGCCATGAAGAACGCCACGAAATAATTTCGTCCTCCGTGTCGGATGAAAAGGCTTGTTACGACGAAACCGTTTGGCTGCGAGGATGGATCTGCGGTCGTCCTGCAACGCTATAGCTCCGCGGTCGAACACTTTGCCGTCTGGATACTAACGTCCTAAGCCATCATCGCGGAGCTTCTTCTTTTCTTCGTGGAAGAGGAGTGGAGGCTGCGTGAGGTATCTCTGGACCGACGGGGATGGTTTGTCGGATGACTGATTCGATGCTTTGCGAGTCCGCGTTGTTGAGCCTTGTAACTTATTGGCAATATCGTCTTAACTGGCCATCGGACAAGGTGATCTATCAAGAATCTAAGTAAGAGATCCTTGGAAAATTCCTCTCGTAGGATACCTAGTCGCAAGCTCAGCCAGTTATTGCTTTCTCTCAGAAATAATTTTGTCCATTTCTGTATTAGAAATAACCTCCGTAAAATCGCTTCGAAGTTCCCAGTAGCTCCCATCTAAAATTCTAGTGAAAATTGAGCCATTGACAGAAAGTGCAAGCCGACCAGTTTGCAGGAGCTTGTATCCCTCCGGGAGGTTCGTATCTCACCAGTCGATAGTTCAGGGTTTCAGTATACGTCTGCGTTATCTGTGAGAAGCTGCACGACACGTTCCGTAACCTTTGCACGCCGATTACGATTCAGAATGTCGCTTCAACGCCTCGCAGGGCGACAGAGATCGCGAAACCGATAAACGATGTCGTCATGTGCTCATAATTGATCGGGACGTTCACGGTCTTCCAACAGTCAATGTCAATGCCATCGGTATCAAGCCGTGTTGCGTCCAAGATGTTGACCGACCGGTTCTGCCGTAATATGCAAGCGTTCGCCTGCAACGCCGGCACTGTTTCGAGGACAATCATAAATTAATTTCTATTTTCAATCGAGTTCATTGCCGCCCGGCTACGCTGCGCGTCTGGCGTTGATGGATCGACAAAAGGAAGATGGAGTCGCTGGACAAGTTGCTTGACCAACTTCTAACGATTAACTGTTATTTCCTACGGGAGTGATTGAACGACGGCATTCACGCGCCATTGTCGAAGGATTCAGAAAATATTTCAATGTTCGCCGCGCAAACAATTTTCTCGAGTGCTGAAGTCCGGTATACGCGTTGTTCTTCTGGCAGATAGACGATTCGAACAGTACAATGGATAAGTATTCGTTTCCTTTCTTCCCTGGTATCGATCTTGCTTCTAATTATTACCATTACGGAAGACGTATGGTTCTATGTTATAGAATTTTGTAAAAATGTTTAAACAAACAACTTGACGCTAAGTCAGTCGAGATTCAAGAAATACAACACCCAACGCGCTTCTGGGTCATTCTAGATGAGTCTTACTATATCTCTCCGCTGCATTAGAAATGTACATTTCTTCTCGATGACAGAACTATTCCTCGCTGTTTACCGCCTGTCAAATCATTTTACACTTGGCACACGATGCGCATCACCATTTAGAGTACAAGGATAGCCAGTCTTCGAGTTAATGAATATTCCAGCGCGGACTGGTGCAAACGTACTCCTAGATTAACCCGCAGGCTACTCTCCGAGGGGATTCTATGCCGCGACCTGAAAACGTGAATCCTCAGGGAGACCTGTGTTTTACGTCTTTTTCAGCCGTTTTTCTTTGAGGTCACTTTGCCAGGGCCTTCTGGCCCCGCCAGACCTGCACAGGAGGAATTAACACGATTATTTAATCCGTGTCACGACGGAGTAGCACCCACACGTTCCGTTATACCCCTCGTCGGATGACCGCCGCTGACCTCGCCACCTCTGCGAGTAGTCTCGAAAGCTTAGAGAAGGATGCGAGGAGGAAAGAACAGAAGGAACACGCGAGTCCTCTCGCGAAGCACCAACCACAACGAATCCTTTCTGCATCCTTCTGGTTTAGAATTCCCCCTTGAGTCGTATCAACCGCTTTATCATTTATTCTCCTTTTGCAGGTGAAAGCTACTTGGGACGCATTCTCACGGCGGTGATAAGCAGCGCCATTCGTAAATAGAGTGGCTGAAGATAAACGTCCCTTGTAGCGCTGCGTCACAGGGCGACAGATGGACGAATGCTGGGAATCTTTGGCGACGTTTGAAAAGGGCTTCAAAGTCTCTATATCTCTAGCAGCCAAAGAATTGCCAAAGTGATCATTTTCCAACACTGTACCCTTCAAGCAAACCGTCTCTCGCGATCGCGGATCAATGGCCCCACATTTTGGGATAATAAGTATCTTTGGCAATCGTTACTTAACGCGTACAGGCGAACCATCAGGCGCGAGGAAAACCGACTAATTATGCGGGAGTGTTTGCATAAGTACGAGCCGCGTGTACCTTCGCTAACAAGATTCGACCGCTACGTTTGCTTTACACGTCTCGAATTTTAAGCACCGTCCGAATTCGGCATCGTCGTGCCAAGTGCCGCGAGAACTGGACACTATTAGGTACATAGAGGACTCAAAGCCGCCGTTAGACCATCTGGTAATTAATGATTGCGATAACGATGAACGAGCATCCTCAAACAAAAGCCGAGATTCTCTACGAAGCCAAGCAAACCCGACGTGTTTGCCTAAATGTATTCGACAACCGAGTCCTGTTTACCGGGCAAGCGTGCGCGATGCAAATGAAGTTGGAGGCTAACTGGAATTTAGGTGACGCGATACGATATGGAAATTATTTTACGTGCATATACCGAGTTCGTCCAGTTGTCGGAGAGGACCTACTCCAAGAGTCCAAACCGTGAAATTGTTTCAATCCTTCTTACACTAACCTATACAATTCTGACTACAATTTATTCTTCTGTGTAATACACTACAAGCGATAAATATGCTTTGGAGTAACCCTTCTACAAGTTTCTTGTTTACATGGAGCGATTAGAAAGGAAAATCCCGTATCTACCCGGTTCTAAATCTGAATACGACCAGTCTAGGAACGCGTGGGATAAGTTGAGAAATTCCAGTTTACACTTACTTAGAGCCCGACGAACGCGACGTCGGCGTTCGCAACGGGGAAGCGTGGGTTTTTACACGATGGAAATTCCAACGAAAACCAGACACTCGTCCGCCAGGCCTGTTAACTCATCCGACATTTTCAGGAAGCATCGGAGGCTGTGGCGCGCTATCGACGCCGGGCTGCCAGCCTTCGTCAGCTCAACGACACTCGAAGATAACGACACTTTGGCCGGCATTAAGGCATAAATATGGAACGTCTCGGGGGGTCAGGTGCGGCGACATGGACCGTAAGTGGGCAACGGTGAGGTACGCGGTCAGTGACATCCCGTCTCTTCACGGGCTTACAGGTTTGACCAGAATTCACAGCATCACGTGGATGCAGGCAAGTACAGGAACCGCTATTCGTGCAGCTGTGTGTCGGCCACGCACATTTTTTTTTTCATCATCCTCCGCCTCTCCCCCACTACGAGGGTATCTGTTCGTCCAAGATTTCGTAGTCCGGTCCCATCCAGTGGAAGAAATCAATTTTCCGTCAGCTTTCTTCCAGGTACATTCGTCTTGTCGACGTCGAGCGATCGACGATCGATAAACGCTCGATTATAACGGCGGTCAATGAATTAACGTGATTCCACCGTTCATCGAATTCGACGTTCCTGGATTCTTTCGCCCCGATGTTTTGCCGCGCTCGCGGGAGTCGTGTGTCGTCCGTGTGATCCCGTTTCAACGACCGTTTTCTCTCGAGGTGGTAATAATTTCAGGTAAATCGTTCGGCGACAAGAAACGTTCGGGTACGAGCGCAACGTGCTCGAGATGTTAAACTCGCGGTTTCTTGTCGCCTAGAACAGTGACTCTCAACGGATGCTAATTTCTGTTTAAAGAAATAGGAAGTGTAATAGAATCTCGATAGGGTGCCTCGACCCAGAGTCCTACAGAAGCTACTCCTCCCGAGTGGAGAATGACAAATATCATTGTGTGACTCGTAAATAAAAATATATTGGAATGCGTGGCATCGTTCAGAAGGAAGTCACACTATTCTCGAGGAACTTTGACGAACGATGTAGAAACGAATGGGAAGCTGCTACTTCCAAGTGGACTATATTATCCGCAAGTCTCGGGAACTATTAGAACTTACCGACCAATAAGTCCAATAACGTTCATCAACGATCAAGTTGAGGATCGCTGATCTATGTGCTCGACAGCCTGACGGCAATACGTCGAGAATATCGATCTTTTCCGCGAACGCGAACGTCTTTCAAGCGCGCCGATCGTCCTCGAAGAAAACCACGAGCCGTCAGGAGGGATCGATGGGATCGCTGTCGATCTTTCGAGGCTCGAAAGGGAAACCGCGGCAAAAAGGACGCTGGATTTGCTCGCGAGGGACAGGAACGCCTAGCCGCTGGAAAAAAGGAAGAAACGAAGGGACGAAGTCGAGAAGAATTCGAACCGTTCCCGTCCGTTTATCCACACCTGCTGTTCGTTGAATTAGCCACAACCAATTGCCGCCAGAGTGGGGGGCACGGCAAAAAGGACGCATCTTCAATGAGCTCTCATTGACGATGCTACGTTTTTGCACGTCGATGCGTTCGAGGTAGCACGCTGTTCCGAGAACCATACGCGCCCTGTGCGCAACAGCGGGAAACAGGATCGATTTCAGGCTGGCGTTGATGGATCGTAGAAAAGGGATGACTGAGGCAGGGATAATGAACAGGGACGTAACGGGGCAGGGGTGGAAAGGAGCGCGAACTACTGGAGAACATTCGACGAGAGCGTCTTTTACGGAGAGACACGTTTTGGATAAAAAAAAAAAGACTCTATTCGTTATTATTGGGTTGGCAAGAAATTAATGTCGGTTTTCGAACTTTCGAACCTTGACGCTTGGTTTTGTCGCTTGGTCGTTTCCCACGAACTTGACCCTGGAGATTGGCGTGACGCAATCACCCAGGCAGGTGAAAGTAATTCCATCCTTTTCGAACAATTTCCAACGCGACGCGTCGGCTAATCGGTTGTCGATCGAATCCCCCGTGGATCGGCAGCGTTCGATCGATCGTCGATCGCTAGGGACGCAGGGTGAGTCCATGGGTAATTCGAAACCGGCTCGACGTAAACGGAAGAGGCTCGTGTACCGATACCTCGAAGAGCGTGGCTCGTGATGGAGAAGACTGCTTTGGGACCGAGCTGGGAGGAACGTCGAGGAACGAATATGGCGTGCCAGGTCCATGGGAAAGCACCTTGGGACCCGACGTGCCGAGAGGTGAGCATTATGAGGTAAGACTATTCTCCTCGGGTGGCAGGGGAAGGACAAAGATAGGTTCGACGCCCTGAGTGGACGTGGCTCATTCGGATATCGGCTGGCAACGTTAGTCACCTTGGTTAGTTTCGGGAAGGCTGCTATGATCATTGCCAAATGCTAGCAAAATTCTGTGTTTGCGATAGGTTCCAAACAAGGGTTGAGTTGAACTTTTACTTTGAGGCACCCAAATTTACTGACTTTTTTGTTCACCATCTAGTAGTTTATGATGCATATAATTCATAAATCTTAATTGTAACTGCCGACGCTGTAGAAATATAAATCGTACAACTCAACAAGACGTAACCGTGAATTTATCTGCGATACTCTCGTAGAAACTTGAGACGATCGAAGGCAGAACGATTCCGCTCGAGCAACACGTTACCCGTCCGTATCTAATCCGAGTTAGGAATTGAAATGTATTCATCAATGTCGAGCCATTAGTGATGCTAGGATGGTCGTGGTATTGTTTTTTTTTTCTCCCGAAGCCGACTATCCGGGGAACGGACAGTCTAGCCGAAAGGAACGCTCTTCCTCGACGAGGTTGGTTTTTCATGCTATCTCACGTACACCTGTTCGCTGCCAAATGAGTTACGTTTCGACGCGTCGGGCGTGTTAGAGGCGTCGAAGCAAAACCGAGCCGAAGATAAGAGACCCAACGGAGCTGGTCTAGGCGTACCTAGTCTAGCTTATCGGCGGATTTGCCGTAGAACTCACCAGAATTAGATTGCGATGCCAGTAGAACGGTCAGACAGAGTATAATCCCGGGTCGACAAGTCCCGGCGCTCAAGGCCGACATGTCGGCACTCTTCTTCCGTTTCCTGAAACCACGAAAAATGTGCCGTTAGTCTGATTCACTTAACTGTACCTCCTCGAATCCGCGAATGTGTTACAATTCAGCGTGAGTCAACGGTATCGCGAATCGTTTCATTAGACTCGAAAGGTTTCTTCGAGTTCTTCTCGACAGCACCCCCTTAAATATATCCACGCACGTGATCTCGAAACAATCCAAAAGAAGACCTCGTACTTTTTCTCCGTTTCTATTTTTATCGACCCGTGAAGTGTAACGACACACATCCGCTGAACGTTAAGGTCGCATTTATCCCGTCACGTGGCGTTTTGGTGTAACTGTCGCTCCGGACAGCTGAACGTGAGGTAACTACGATTTGGACGCGAGCCAATCGCATGCCTGCGCACTTTGACCGGTTGATTCACGCGATATGCAGATCGGGACATCGTGCGAACGAACACGCGTATTTCGGTACCGGGCGAGGCGTGACTGAAAGTCGCTAATTTACGAAGCGTGTCGTTACGAGTGCCATTAAATCTATCGCGGACCGCAGAGGTAAGCGGTTCGATGACCATTCGGGGTTCGAGCTGCGGAGGCGGACGGAACCGCCAAAGTGGACAAGGGTCGCGTGGAGAACGAATTACGTATGTTGGAAACGAAGCTCATAGATCTATCGGAATAAAGGAGAGGTTCGGTGGGTGGGGGGAGGAACGAAAAACAAAAAGATGAATCGACAGGAAGGGAAGGCGGACTTTGGTGATGCCGGCGCATACCAGTTGCAACAGCGGCTTAATACAAAGGCCCACCGAGATAAAAGAGCGTGGGTAGTTTCTCTTCCACCCGTCTACTTCATCTTTTCCCCGTCGTCTGCCATGCTTCCTCCATCGTTCGCATTGTGATCAAGTGGAAGGTACTCGCGACTCGTGACACCTAAGCTCGCGTACGCCCGCTCGTTAACGCCGCTGTAAAATACCCGACGAATCTCGCGCTTGTTGGACGAACTCCTTCCATCGTCGACTCGTCGAGAAACAACGATCAACCATCCCGGTTGCTTGGCTAGAAGCGAACTCTCGAACCGGCGAAATCTACGTGTCATTGCGTATTCAAGTTACGGCCCATTGAACCGAGGTATTCGGTGAATGGATATGAACTCGCATTGACAAGTGCGCGCACCTCTACGGGGTAGCCGAGTGCTCGTGAAGAGTACCTGGTACTCCGACGAAGAAGTTATGACCTAGAAAGATACTAACGCGTAACTTTGCATTCCCTGGCAACTGCTGTGCCTCTTCCAGCTACCACGCAGGTGCTCAATGCCCTGCGACGGAACGTTCCAATCATATTGTGTAATTAAAAGGGCCGGCACTTTCTGCCCGCGCCTATTTCCTTCGAAATTCAATGAAATTCACGTCCCATTGTCCTATTATCGCATTCCCTGGCGAGCGTGCGTGCATGCGCGTCGAACACAGCCACGGGCGCCGTTACGTTGACAAGTTGGAAACGACACACCCACGCGGCGACGCGCCGTGAATGAAAATGCAAGCGCGCGCGTCGTTTTAGCGGATAGAAGCGGTGTTCGTCGGCCACGCTTCTCCCGGTCCCCTTTTTCCTCTGTCTTTCCCTTTCCTTCAGATCGGCATTCGTGTCGATCCACCCTGATTCGTCGCGAGTCGCGTTACTTTCCTTCTTGCAGGACACGGTTGTGGACTGGCACTCGTCGAACCGCGACTAATTTCACTTGCGCTCTCTATACGACCGTGGCGCAACCTAAAGACTGATTTCACGAAGCGATACGGATCACTCGCGACTGCTGAAGACCTAATGACGCGTGAGAGGTGCATAAGTTTTAGACACTAACCCTTTGCATTCTGCGCTATCTCGTTGCAAAACGTGCGAACAGGAATCGCATTACATAAAACAATCTAACTTTGGAAACGTGCGTTTTTTGGTATTATTAGACTCGATTACAAATTCTTATAGCTTCGTTCCACCCTCTATGGTGGATCGTGAACACGAATGGACAACCCCAAGGTCACGAAACGCATCGTTCAAGGGACTAATCCGTGAGTCGTGGGGCAAGGCGAGTCCATGTCGGCGATATTTATTAGCAGCTCGGAGGACGGGACAGTTAGAAACCGCAGTTAGAAACAACAGGCCGATAACGATCGGCGAGCCTCTCCTGTCCCGGATAACAGCTGTTCGCGCGATAATTGCGGCCACGTAGGAGTTCGACTCGGGTATAAGGTGCAGGTAGGTGCACCCACAGGTCCGGTGAAATGGGGTGCTGGTGCCAGAGGTTCCGTTAGAGCCCGGAGGCTGCGTTCGTTCACCATTACCGTGGAACGCGGAATATGATTACCTTCACCTGGGAACAAACTCCTCGTATCCCCTCCGGTCAAGGAGACCGTGGGCGAAGTGTTTCCAGCCGCGGATCTGGTGTCCTGGTTCGTCGTTGATACTCGACGATGTTCCGCGATTAGCCAAAGACGCGCCCCCGTTCCCTATGTCCCCCTCTACGCGTCCTCGCCTAGCCTCGACGATTCCCGATGTTGCGGGCCGTGAGATCGGGATCTCGCGATCGGGGCTGAAATCTGCATTAACGACAAACGAGCCAATACGACCGCGGCTGAGGAGGTCCCGTTTACGCGTGCAGCTAATTCGATTTCGCATTGCGTGTTATGCAAATCGGCGATTCGACCGACAGCTTGACTTGCGTGCGTGCACGAACGAACACGGCGTGGCGTCCTCGGAACTGGTCCCCGGTCGGGAAATGTTGCGCGATAAAACGTCCGCCGAACGTTCGTATCTACTAATTGGAACACATCCAATAATTCAACCCGGACCGGATCGTCCGTGAGAGCGTTCCGTTTTATCGCCTTCCGTCCCGCGGTCTCATGCTAATCGAGGAATCCTTCGATTCTCGCGTAACGCTGGAACGGTCACCGTTCCCGTCGACCTCTTATCGCGACTCCGCGTGTAACGGTCGGCTATTTCATATAAAGCGCGTTTAAACAGCTCGGATCGAGGACGGTGACACGGACGCGAAAGATCGGTTACTTCCGATATGGTGATGCACCGAGGGAGCAGAGGTATCGACTCGATGACTAACGGGGCCTGTCCGCCTCTCCTAAAAGGCTGGATGTCCCAGTCGTCGCGATGCTTCATCTTTGAGTTTCGACGACCGGGAGCTCGATAATTGACAGGCTGGCTTGGGACCTATCTCGAATCCTGCGGTAACTGGATGCCCAGCTTTGGTGGTGTCTCTAATCCAGCCAACGCTCTAATGCCGAGACCTCTGAGCATCTTGGACTGATGCATCACGAGAAGATTGCTATATTCTGGACTGAATGATTGGTAACAGATACGAGTGGTATTTCGAAGGTTCAACCCTTTCCACGAGGCCATCTCTGACGCGACATAGCTAGTTTTCCCTAAAGTGCACTTAAGTGAAAGTCGATAGTCTACCTAAAGTAGATTAGAACCTCCCTGAAACCTTATCTGCTTTACTCCACGTACTTTCCATCCCTTTCCTCTTCGCATTTACCTATCTTTCACCCGCCATACATGAAACTCCACTTTTCCTTGTAATCTCTTCCTACAGTTTCTTCAAGAATCCCCAATTCTACCTTTACGAGTCTGCTTCCTCAATTTATCAAAGCTCTAGGATCCAGCGATTAGGATCTAAAAATCTCCTTCTTACCTATGTCTAGGTTAACGGCTCAACGGTGTCCTCGTTATGAAACGGAGTTAATTTTCGAGTGGACTCTCTCGTCCTTTGAACGTAAAAGCTTTTTCGTGTTCGACGCGGGAGGAAAGTTTCAAGAAGTCACGAGACGTGTCTGTGTACGCGATGCGAGACTCTCTTCAAGGGCAAGAGCGTCGTGATCTGCACGTTTCAGTTTATGGGCGCAAACGGGTTCAAAGATCACGAGATCGGCGCGGAGGTGGACACTCGTTGCAGAGGTGAAGCCTGTAAATGACGTTATGCAAATTACAATGCAAGCCGTAAAGTCCCGCGACCCTGCTACCATTAGTCGGGGCCCAGTCGGTTGATACCTTTAACCTTCCTCAGCCTGGGAACTATCCGCGTTATTATTTATGAGAATCAGAGTCAGGCTCCGTTCTCCTCCCACCCGTTCCCTTCGTTCTTTCCACCTCCTAGCGCGTTCCAAAGAGTTTGCCGCGCGGCATAGGCCTACCCTGCTTTCAAGCGAATTCGATTTTGTCAATATAAAGTCAACATTTTTTGCTAAATATCCTTGAAAAAAATGATACAGACTACTTTCCGAATGAGAAGGTTTCGCAATAATGAAGCGAGAACACAGAATCATAAAAGCTAGCAATGCTATGGAATCTACGAGAGTTGAAACCAGATCTACCTTAGGTCAACACTGAAGTTCTTTACCTTAATCAATATCTTCATTTTCGAACGGTTCTTGCATCAGTCACCTGCACTAAAAGCTATCCCCTACAACGACGCTTCAACTGCAAGAACATAATCACCCTGCCCGACCGAGACCTTCGTCCTGGGAACCATCCGCGTGATTATTTATGAGAATTATCGCCGGGCTTCGTTCTTCCACTCATCCTTTTCGAGAGGCCTCGTCTCGTTTCACCCTTGAAGGACTTCCGCGTGCCAAGTACTGAACAGTTCCAGACTGGTCCCTGCGGCCATCCGACAGGTTGACGGCGAGCGGCTCGTTACGCGATCATCACCGAGCAATCTCAGCACGAAAGGAGTCGTTGTTCACCGGGGAACTGTGTTTGGTCCTACGTTTCGCGTAGACGAGCGATTCGAGATTGGTTACACGGCCAACAAGCGGTCGCTTCGATTGGGAACTCGTCCCGTCTCGGAAAAGGCGACTCAGCCTAAACAGCGAAATACGAATGTCGAGGAAGACCGAGTAGACCGGGTCTTTCGCACCTTTTTGTAAATCGCACGTATTCAAATTTCGTTTTTTTTGTTTCTTAAATATATTACCTCAGTAGAAGACTTAAAACTTGCGCGTTTTATTTAGCGAAATATTCTACAACCCCAAACAGCGATGATAAATTCTTTCGGAAAATAAGTGCCGCGTCTATCAGTCGGATCCACCGAGCTCTTCGGTGCTAACACACAAGCCTGATAATTCCCAGCTATTCACCGATTCCCGCTCATTACTGTTATTATGAAATGTAACATCAGTCAAGGTGTTCGGTATCAAACAGCATAAATTGCAAAACGAAGGAACGCAGTCGCCGCGTTATTTCTCTAAAACGTCGAACGAGCGCGGATGGAGGCGGCTGGTATTACCAGAGAAATCATTAGCACGGGCCAAAGCCGCGGAAAGGCTATCGAGCGAGCGAGCAGACCGAGCTCTCGACCGTGTTTAGAACTCCGCGAGGCGATTATGTTGCGGGTTAAGGGGCTATCGGGTATTCATTACGCCTAATGACCTCTCGAAGCGGCGAGTGCTTTTGGGCACGATGAAACGATGGAACGTGAGGCGGCACGGCAGAGAGGATACTCTCAGGAACAACGGGGTTCGATTACTTAGGGCCTTGACGTTCACACGAGGGTGCTCGAGCAACAGGTCGGCATCATGTGCACGGGTCTCTATTTATAGATCTACCTGAGCTAGAATTACGTGGGGTCGAGGATGAACCTCCCGACTCCTCGTCTTCACCTGAATCCACGACGCTCTGCTACCCTCCGCCATATTCGGTTCGTTCGCACCGGCAATTCGCGTTTCACTCGATGATTCCGTGGAATTCGCCCCGACGCTCGATCGACCGGTTCTCTGTTCCCTTTTCCCCCCTTCGTTTCCCCACGCTCGCTGAAACCCTCTCGGTTTTGCGGAATTTACGAAGACGTTCGCGGTATGAATTTCACGCGTTCGACTCCGTCCTCGGCTAATGCGATCCTATCGTGCTCGACTCCGATGAGAAAAAACGCGTTATCGCCTCGGTTAAGGTTTCCTCGTTCGCTGGAAAATTCGATAAATTGCTCAATCTCGACGGTTCTGCGGTAATTATGTTGCCCCGCGTAGTTGCACACTTTTATCGCGAGCCGATCCGGCGATAGAAGAAGTAGTAGAAAGAGAAGTTGCGAGAGATCAAAGGAGGGTACTCTCGTACTTTACTCCCACCTTAAATACACGTTGAAGCAATTAATGTGAGATAATCTAATGATTCTTTGTTAGGAACGAGTAATTGGAAAAATACCTGTCGGTGAGAAGTTTCTTTGGGAATCAGCTGTGGATTCGTCCGTGTTAAAGTTGAGTGACTTACCTGAAACAAAAAGGAAAAATTCAGTTAGAGACTGGGAATGATAAATTGATAGATTAATGTGCGCATTCATTGAAAAATTCCTTGAGTAGAGCAGTCTTGTCTGCGCCGTTAGAAAAGGGCTCATCGACACGGTTATGCGTGACAGAAAGCACTGGCAATGAGAAAAGTGACCGTTGGCCTCTCGCTAAGAACGCGACATCCCCGCGAAATGACACATTCCGCAAAGTATGCAAGAATCGAGGGTTAAGGTCCAATTTGCGGTCGGGCTGATCCTTTTTCCTCCCGTAATGACTACTATCAAGCGATTTTTCGAAGACAGGGCCCGTTCGACCGTGCCGCGAGAGCCCAGAGACCAGAGGAGTCCATCAAGGTATTCAGAATACCCCCCACATTTATCCTGCCCATCCCGCGGGTTGTGCGTCGCGATTGAAACGTCCCCTCTGTGTCGATCGATCGCTCGATCGCTCAGCAGCGCGTAATAACGAGCATTACGGCGAGATGCGGCGATTCCCCTGGTATTATAATATCTTCTTGAAGGATCGCATCGGACCAGAGCGCCCCGAGCTCTCGAGAGATGTTCGTCTCTTTCTCCCTCTACGTCGGCATTTTAACATTCGCTCGCGTTTAGGCATCCGAACACACTTTTCCGCACGGGTGCGCGAGTGAAAAATGCACGTAATTTTACTGCCATTATGGCCTGACGCGTTCATCATTACGATTATTAAAGAGCGATTCGCTAGTGGCGCGAGCTGTTCGAACCCGTAGACGGTTTACCGCGCAAGCTGTTTACATCACGTTTCCTTTCGTTGGCCGAGAGGGAAATCGCTCGTGTTTCGCTGTTGGTATTCTTTCGTTTTCGAATTTTACAGGGCTCCAATCTCTAATTCGCATTCCAGAGAAAGCGCAACGCACTTTTTCGCAAGGGTAGCGGGATTTCCGCGTCATCCAGCGCAGCTTTCGCCACCGTGCAATTAACTCGCTGTTATTACCACGGGCACAACTCGACCGTGAGTTACGCGCATTCTTCGCAATCCTGCCATCGTATATCTCGCTCGCACATCTGCAGAAGTAATAAGTGTGTAATACCATCTTCCACCCCAGCGCCGTTTTCCTTCTTTGACCGGTTTCCTCTTCCTTTTCCACAGGGTTTCCGCCCCGTTTCCCATCTCCGCGAGCGTGGAAAACTTCGCGCGAACGTCGACGAAACAATTTCCGTTTCGCCTGGCGATATTCTCCCTCTCGTTAGCTTCCTTCTAGCGCTCACAGTTGCTTTTTATGGCGGAAGTAGCTTCTTATCTAATTTCAACGGCGTCGCTCGCATCGATGAAAGCAGCCTTTTGCTCTCTACCGTTTTCACGAGCTATTAGCGCCTTTGGCTGGCCAACTTAGCCAACTGTTGCCTAACCGTTCCGTTATCGAGTGTCGCTTTGACGAAAGCTACCTTCTTCCGTATTTTTTCGTCACAGGTGCCATTCGGCCGTGCATGGCTCACGGTAGGCCGAAGAAGGCGATCGAGAGAAGAAGGGAACTTAGAACCCGCAATAAAAGCGAAGGGGGGTCCCATTTTTGTTTGACGAGAGCCTTTTCCACCGAGCGTCTTTTGCGTTCCCATGCGAGAGAAGCCTCTCCTCTCGTCACGAGCACGACCAGAGCAAACTCACGGCGCTGCCGAGTTTCCGGCGAGAAGTGGCTGCCTAGCTCGTGTAAACACGAACAGGGACCCGGGGAATGCAACGACTCCGTTCCACGGATAATCCGTAAGTGGCTGTTTTGTGTCTGGCGCGTCGTGTCTATCCGCCGCGTTCCTCCAGCCACGCACCGTGGCAGTACCGCGGCAGCTTGCATGCGCAACGCTGATGCGTTTCGGTTCGGTTCGCGCCGCTCGTCGTGGCGCTTTATGGCATGCATACGTAAGTGGTGTTTCGAGGAAAATGGTTCTTGAATTTTCTCTAAGGGGGCATTCTACCGTGGAAATTTGCAAACGTTAAAAGTAACGATTATCTCTCGAAGTAAGATGGTAATCGTTTAAATAAAATCTGTCTATACGTAGGTACCTGTTTGTAATTTAGATGGTGAAGTATTCGAGGACACGGATGTCCAAGATCTCATTTAACATACCGTTGTTGGGTTTTCCCTGGCCTTAACATACATACACCCTCGCAAAATGTCTACGTTTGCTAGCAAATAAACTTAAAGGTTGCAAGATTTAAAACAAGTTCCCTGTCGTCAAGAACGATTACCCTATATTTAAAACCGACACGGCAGTCAACGCGTCAAACACGAACGCGATCCGTACGGAATGCGGCGACTCCGCTCCGCGGATAATGCGTAAGTGGCTGTTTTGTGTCTGGCGCGTAGTGTCTCTTCTCCGCGTTCTTCCGTCCACGCACCGCGGGCAACGCGCTGCTCGAGGCTCAGCGCGCGCATCTAGCACGCCGCGCTCCGGTTCCGTTCAGCGCGAACGTTTCATCGCAGATCGCGGCGATCTCTTCCTTGGAGCCGTTGCTCGATCGCGCCTATCCCTATAATTTCCAGCCCCTGGCTCGTTTCCCGGATGACTGCGATTCGAGACGCGGTAATTGTAAAATTAATTTCGCTACAAAGTAGAGAACCTCGCGGAAACTGGTTTCCTTTTGCACGGTCTACGCCCCACCCCCCCCCTCTCTCTCTCTTTCCCTCTTTCCCATCGAGCGCGCGCGATGCTCACTACCGGTTCTTCTTCGCGTAGGGTAATCCAATTACGATGATTTTTCGAGTCGCGCCGCGATAGGAGAGATACGTAAACGGTCGGGAAGCATCGTCGAGGCAATTTGCACGAAATTAAAATGGCAGGCCGCGCCTTGGTTCGCGAAGGGCCGCAGGACGCGCGATACGGGGTGGGATGATTGCGACAGGTGTAACCGCGTGTCACGGGCGTGGATCGTCCTCCGTGTCCTATGATCGGTAATCCGAAACGTCGAGGCGTTTCGATCGCGCTCGTCCGCCTATCGGATCGCGTAATAACAGGAAGCCGTACGGACGATCGCGGTAATTAAAACTCGCCACTTTGTAATCTTCAGTCCATTAAAGCCCATCAATTACCGAGAACGCGGCCTCCCCTGAACGAGCCGCATCTCGGAGCGGATCTCGAGCGGGGCTGTGCATAATTCAGGACGTGTTTCGCGATAATGGTCCCCTGGGACCGTACGCTGAATATAGGTTTCCTGGAAAGGGGGCTCTAGTGATTTAAGGGCTGGACCCCTTCGCGGATCTTCCGCCTCCCTTCGTCGTCTGCTGCCTCACGGTTCTCGATTAAAATTTTTTGTTGAGGGAGACCTGGACCGCGTGGCATAACGAGTCCTGTTCTAAGAGCCTGATCTCGAAGGCAATTAATCGACAGGAAACGTCCTGATGTTTCGTTTAAAGAGTTTCTTTAAAAAAAAAAACAGCGTTGTCGGTTAATTCCTTTCGCTCGGAATCTAACATGGTGATACCAATTGTTTCTTTTCTCACAGTACGAAAAATTGCTACTTTGAATAGTTGTCCTTTCCTAGGGCTGTTTCAGGCCCGTCCAAGCATTACTGTACCTGGACCACTATCCCACGGCTAAGAATCGCTAAGTTTTTTCCTCTCGGCGCGTCTTCGAAAGGGAAAAGAACCTTCTCTCGCTGGTTTACGACTCGACGACGGAAGCTTATCGCTCTGCGAAAAGCGAGCGCGAAATTTCTCAGGAATCTCGTGCGCGCGTGGAATCGACGCTCGTTTCCCCTCTTTCCCGATGTCATTATCTCCCCCTGGCCATCGCGGTTCGGATTTATAACGCTACTTAAGCGCTTCTTCGCGTTCATCGGACGTAAAGCGAGCGTAACGTCGTTGCTGGAGTAATCTTGCCAAGTTATGTAACGTTTTACGTTTCCGCCGCGGGTTTCTCGACTTCCCCAGGCAACCACCTTCAGCCCAGAGATGGGAAACCTTTCGGCATTGGAAGGCCGCGTGAATATCTCATGAGATCCCGTACCTCGTAAGCCGTCGATTTTTGCAAAATTATTCAAAGCTGGGAGAAGTTAGTTTTTTTATTATCGGGGAGCTGATTGCTTCTGGAAACCGTAAAAGAAACTACCGTCTCATCGTTCTTCGATCACCTGTCTTCTGATGTTCATCCCCGTGCTCCTCGCGAGCATTGGGCGCTTCCGTTATCGGGTGCGCTCTTCCTCGTGTTATTATTGGCAGAAGCGGTCAGTTACGATCCAGCGAGCGCCGGAAATTGTCCGTTACGAGGAGCACCAGGTGATTAATTATTATGCAAACTAGCGGTATCCGCGTTCCTGGTCCTTTAAGCGTCTGGAAGATGCCGCTGCTCCTCTCGCCGCGGTCTAATGGACCGTCTTTAGAGCACTGTTGCGACGTTTGAAAGAGACGATGCGATGTGGACTGACATCCCCGCCAAAGGGGAATGCAGAATTACTCTTGCAATGAGTTCTTCTCGGTGCCGAGGAGGCTCTCGACTTGTCGCATTTGCGCTTCGTGGATCGCGGAGACGATTACGACGAGTAATATTTTATGAGATGCAGGGCTTAAGCATCGCACTTAACGTATCGAGAAAAATAGTTTTTAAACGTTATTGGTGCAACGTCGTGATCGAAACGCTTGGGTTCTATCGAGCTGTAAAGATATCGGAGAGTACATCGGGCTGTTAGCGATGTTTAAGGAGCGATTACTAATGTCTTGTTCTATTATTGAGTGACGTGAAAACATCAAAGCAGTTTATTTTCTTCGCGTCGAGAATCGTTTGTGTGGGTTGGGTTTGCGTTAAGTCGAATTCGTTGCGGCCTCAATTGCATTCACGGCGGATTTGATCTTGGAATCGATGTCCTTCGAGGGCGCGACGCGGACGAAGATTAACGTCGAAGTCGTCCGTCGAAGAGGATGACAAACCCGCAACGAGTTCTCGGGAGTTACACGTCGGGAATGCGTAGCATGCTCAGATTCCGGAATGTCGATTGGTCGTTCAGCGCGAAGCGAATTACAGCAGGGTCTCGAGGGTCTCTTAACGCCTCTGCGAGCCTCAACCGTGAAATCACGGAGGGAAGAAAAGGGTGGAAGGCGCGTACCAAGCAAGAAATTGCGAATATCTGCTGATGCGTTCTTGAATCTTCGATTCAACAATAAGCTGAGGATCGACCACCGAGACGATTGCGTCTACGGCGACTGACATCGGAAAGATGTAAAATAGGCCTTCGATCAAAATCGGTGGCGTTGCTCGCAAAAAGGATAATCTAAGCGAGAGAAGAGAAGAGGTATAATATAAAAAGGATCAAATTCAACTCGGTGGTTTTGAAGAACGTTGACCAGCAACAATAATATAAGCTGTACAGCTCCTTGCATTTAACACTCCTGGATAAAAGTTTAGCACAGACTACTTCCTTCATCCGATCTACATAAGACCTCCGAGAGGGACGAAGTCGCCGAGCGTAGCAACCGTCTCGCCGATGAAGTCGTTGATCTAATCACGTCGGGCAGCGTACGAGGCAATAAAAGTTTTCCACGGCAATCGCTACGATTACCGTCCAGGCTTGTTCGATAGAAACATTGATAGAGGATCCTCGTTGGCAGCGCAAAACACGAGGGTCCGCGGCGCTCTTTTTCGTGAAATTGCAGAGCCTGGAACTGACATTAGAGATCCACGATACTCCGTTTCGAAGTACCGTTCCCATCGAGATCGGTGCTCGAAGCGTGCGCTTGCATGCTCGGGGTACTCTCTAATCAGAACTGCGCACGATACGCGAGTGTATCCAGCAGCGGAGGATTTGATGCAAATACGACGACGTCGGTACCGCGTGTACAAACAGAGGGATAATTAGAATGATAATGGAAGCGTGCCTTTCGTAGCGAAGAAGTCGAAGCCCTCCGAGACACCAGGCAGCAGACTTCACTTCGTTCTTCGGCGTGTTTGCGCATCGGGAAACCCTCGAAGTTGCACTGTTTACACTGCGTTTACACGGAAAGCCTGGAACACCGAGTTTGCTTTGGGTGCGGCGTTTTGTAGCCGGCTGACTATCTTCGAACCCTCAAGTTCAAGGTACCCTGCCACTTAGCGAGACAATGTTGAGTGTAAACAGGACGTCTGGTATCCTGGCGAGCTTCAAGGCGAACTTGTCTTCACCGTGAGAAAGCTCCACCGAAGACACTCCATCGTATGGAGATTTGCAGGAACGAAGTTCTCGAAATGGTCTGGAGGATTTTTTCGTGTCCTCGATTGATACTATGATTCTATTAATTTGGGTCGGCTGAATTAGGACAGGCATAGGAGCATGATTAAAATTCTCAAGGTGTTCTTTGATCTCAGCTAACGTATCCTAATATTTGAGAAATACACCTCGATTAATCTATGCAGCTACATCTGTGTTCGACTTACTCTGTACGTCGTCTGAAATAGTAGCAGACACGCCTTGACATAATCGCGCGACAGAGACGTCGAACGAACAAAACAGAATCAGCTGACGCACGGTCGCTACCAGTTCGAATTTCCTGTTCAGGTTTTCTCGCGACGTTAACGGTGCCTGCTGCATTCTGTAACAATATCACACATCGGGCGTGCGACGAATCAGGAAATGACGCGTAGAGCCGATCCAGTCGCGGGTTCGGACAACCCGTCACCTTCGTCTTGCGATTCCTCGTATGGTCGGGGTGAAGGAACCTTAATGACTGGATACCGAGAGGACGGGACGGGAGTTAAAGAAACGGCGATCCTGTCCTCCCTGGAAGAGGCATGCGCACCTGTGTCGAGCTTTACCGAAGTAACGTGCCCGATCCCTTAGCGAGTCACGATGGCCAACCTTCTTGTACAAGGTTTTCAGATCGACGCGACATCCCGACTAGGAAACCGGTACAAGGAAGTGGAGGACGATCGCTGGAAGAGCTTGCGCTCCTGGGAAGTAGCTACGACGAATGTACATGAGATTTCGCGGAATCGAACGTGACTCGGCCAGTTTTACCGTCACCTGAAACCGCGCGCCATTATCCACCGCGGATATGGAGTATATATTCGAAAAGTGAAATGATTTCTGCGCTTATAGGCAGGCTTTCATGCGATCAACGTGGTAATTTGTCACCGACAATGACTCATCCGAACGACGAAAGAGTTTCTTCCGCCACGATAATACAATTTGATTGAAGATCCGAGCGACGAACTCGGAATGAAGTCTTATCCAGCTCGGCTGACGTTTTGACTAATTTTCAGGTCTGCGTTTGACGGTCGTCGCGCCACAAAAGGCGAGCAAAAATAAAGACGGATCCGAGCGTATCTATAACGAGGGAGTCCATTATCCTCCTGGTCCAGGTGACGCGTCTCCCCTCGTAAAAAGCGCGACGGTCCTGTCGCATGATTAATATCCGTACATCCGGCTGGGTTCGGATAATTTTCACCTCGGTGGCGCGAGTTGTTAGCGTTGCCGGTGCGACACGCAAAGAAAACGTGAAGATCCACGAGGTCATGTGCGAACTGACCAACGGGACACCGTTGTTCGGGTGACCCTCTATAAATAGAATGGCGGAGAGCTTGATGATCAATATTCGTACATCCGGTTGGTGGAACGATCCGACGGATATTCCTACTTGAATTTCATAAGAAGTAAATATTTTCGCGTGTGGCTGCGCCGAAACGCTCCCCTATCGCTCTGGCAAGCCTGTGCAGGTTTGTATTTGATCGTTATCTTTTTTGGAAATTTTCTGGGATTTTAATATGTACTTTATAGGATATTCAGGATATGTATATGACTCCCATATGGGAGTCATATCTCACAGACCTGGAGCGGACATATGAAACATTGAAATAGTTTGATATAAATATGTGCTCTTTTATGATGTTATTAAGTTATCCATGAAAACATAATTTTGAGAGCTGGCTCGTGAGATCCGGCGAAAAGAAGTCTGTCAAGGGGGAGTGGGGCGTCATCGACATCTTATTGTTAGGGAGAAAACGCTGCTGAAACGGCATACCTTCGGAGATAGCCGTCACGATCAGAATAATGCCGGTCGGTGTAGTTGAACGAGGCAACCGGAGGTGTTAGTGGACTATAAAGAGAAGCAGAAGAAAGGTCGGCTCGTGCACGAGCCACACAGCGGGACACTGTTGTCCCCGTGGCCCAGGTGCAGGGCCACCCTCGCGTCCCTGTCCCCCTCTCGTCGCCCCCGGTAGGAACAGCACGGCAGAAAGGTTACCCGTCGAAGAGAGCCAGCGCTGGCGAACCGGTAAAGATCGACTTCTTGCCCCGAGGACAAGGCGCACGGGAAATAATGTGGCGACGGTGAACCGGATGCGAGCTTGCGAACCACGAACCAGCCACCCAGCTTAGGGCCAGTGGAGTTGTCTTACCCCGTGTAAGAACTAGATACGATCTCCATCGACTTCTGCCGCCCATTGGGACCCACCGTCGGGACAGGTTCATGCGACGACAAAACCTGTCGACGCTCTTCGACACGTCAGCCTTGAAAGGATGATAATCGCACGTAAGGACACTCACGAAACGGCGCGTCGTTAGACAATCGACCGTGGTAATCGATACGTTATAAATGGTATCGTTCCTACTTAGTTGCCTCGTACGCCAGTTCCGCGGCAATAGTAATTAAGTTTTACGGTCCCCCAGGCTGCTAGTCGATTCGAGATACCGAGCGAAGAGCCGATATTTAAGCGACCACTGGTGGGGGGCAGGGGCAGTAATAACATCCTTCGTCCGGCGATTTCGCGGGTCTCGTTCTCCAAGGGGAGAGGTCTTCCATCCTATAACTCCGACAGCTTAGAAAAGATCCGAGGGTGGCGTGGATGAGACTCGTTTAATATCGTTTAACCTGGTAACTGCGGAATTTAGTTTTAAAAAAATGGCACATCTTCGAAGGGGATTTATCGTCGTATTTATTTTGGTAACTTTATCGATATTCCTGAATTTCATTTAAATTCATTCCCTTTGATGCTTCTGAATTAATCTTTTTAGTTCTTCGGTGAAAGGCACTGTTACCCGTATATATGGGTTGGCGTAATATGGGATGTCGATCAACGTGTTAAGATGCTTTACGATACGTAATTTTAACATTCCCGAGGACTGGATCTCCGCAGAGATCTTTTCCGAATCGTCGAGCCAGAACACCTACAAGTATTCGATATCGTTCCCGAGGAAAGGTCTGTAGAATTCTACAGGTTTCCTCTTGACTTTTCGCGCGGAACCCCCTATCAATTCCAGCAGAATCGGGCTGCGCAGATGGGGAGAAGTATCGGTTCCATATTGGATCGAGGCCATACGACGCCTTAATATCGGTTCCTGCCGGCGGCTGGCGCGTCGCGGAAAAGCAAGAAAATTGTATCGCGGCGAGATGGAACGGGTCGAAACGAGAGGAGGTTATACGAAGGGAAAAAGGAGAAGCGGCCGACGGGGGCCAACGGGGGAGAGGAAACGCGTTGCTCTTCCTACTCGGTTCAGAAGGAACGGTCGAGGTGGAGCATACTCTGTTACTATCTTATTACAAGCCCCCGCAAATGGTCTTCATCAAGGTAAGACCATGTTCTACCAGCCTGGATGTTTCCTCCTTCTTCTTTTCTTCTGTTCGTCCGTCTCGTCTAACCTTCCCCCTTTTTTTTTCCCCTCTCGGTCATTTCTACACCGTCAGCGTGCACTCGAGAGTAGTGGACGAAGGTGGATGACTTTCGTTCGTGGTGGCGACCAACGTCGAACAGAGGAGAGGCTGTTGAAGAGAGACCCTCGAGGATGCGAACGAAAGAGAGGTGGGTTCGACGTTATTAATCTCGGAATGGCCGTCACGCGCGACGACGGTCGTGGTGGTTTCTCGTCGTGGTGCATCAGGATGGACAGATAGGGAGTACCAGCGGCCGTGTTTCTCCCAGAGTTCATTCTTCATGGTCGAGTGACTTTTGCGTATATACGAACGCCTGGACGATTAACGATCGTACCGTGGTTGCGCTCGTTAAGCGACAGTTTCTTTTCCACTCGAGATGAGGAACGTACGGGAGAAGAGCGAGGAGGTCTAGCGCCGTGGTTCAGCGAGGAGAACGAGGAGATGAAACTGGTACACGGAGATCATCCCCTTGGTTCGAAGACGAATGATCCGGACCCCCTCGCTGGATACATTATCGCTGCAAAGGTTGAGGCTGCACGAAGCGCAGGGCGACACTTTCGTAGAATCGTGGATCGAGTACGTGACGACGATGGCGATCTGGAAGAGGTCCTCGAGAACCAAGGTCGTACGACTAATAATAACTCCCAACAGGAATCGATTTACCCGCGAATCACGACCGCTCCCACGAAACGACGTGTGGGTTGATAGCTTACGTTAATACGGGCCTACGCGAGAGGTTCCTACAGTGTTCAATTATGCATCGAGGTTTCGTAGAGTATCAGGTCCAAGCTGGACCATATTCGAAGTGGTTGCAACACGACAGCTAGTAGGCTGCTTCATTTCATGGACAGTGAAAGTTCGTTTAGAACACGTCACCTTGATTGGAGACCATTTTATGATGACATTTTGGATGATTGAATCAAATCAGTTTCTAGATCCATGTTCATGCTATACGTACGTTTTACTCAAAGATACTTTAGAGAAACAGGGTAACATTTTTATAGAAAATTTCGTTTATGAAATAATGCTTTTATTTTGTTTCGGGTTTGTCTCGATTCTAACTTGTAGACCGAACGAATATTAGCAACAATTTCATGGGATTTATAGAAAATAGAACGTGTTCGGGCAAGCGTGGAGTGGTCGTTACATAATTTTCAATTAGCCCATTGCCATCGAGTTTTTCTCGTTTCTCTCGCGCAAATAATCGTGCGAAAATCCCGACAACAATAGTAGGAAGTGGTGGGTAGGGTATGGACGAGCATACGAAGATCCACGTGTACCAGTGACTGTGCTGACCACGGGGATTTCCTATGTGTCACAGTTCCGCTCTATTTTTCGATGCACAGGAACCACGCGAAGGGAAAATAAAATAAAAATAACCCTGCATCGAGTTCGATCCTCAACGGCTACGCTAACGTACCTAATTTTTTAACGTTTAATTCTCGCATTAAAAACAGACCATAATAAGTTCGAAGTACCTAAACTTAATTTAATTCGTTTCGCATTTACAACGATTTGACTTTGAGTGTTTGCTCGATAGAACCAAATAACGTGTAATAATAATAATTTGTATCGACCAGAAATTGTCTATGCTCGAGGAGTTAATGGGTATTGCTCGAGCTGACGACGAAAACACTTTACAACGAATAAGTCGAGGAAACTCGACGATGGCTACCATACACTCTCGAGGCTCAACCGCTCCTCGAGAGATCGCCTAATGGCGTTAAAGCAGAAACTAAGCACCGGTTAGAAAATTTACCGTTACGAGGGGCCGATTACCATTCGAGATTAGTTCTCACCCGAGATCGCGTTTATATCCGCTCGTAGATGTTAGAGGCACATTTTTAACCGTGTCTCAGATTAAAACGGCCGACTCGCGTGCGTTTCATCAACGGTAAAGTTCCATCAATTCCAGCGGAATTTGTATCTGCCACAGGCCACGATATCGTATCACGAAACCCCTCGTTTAACCAGTTCGTAAGTCGAGAACCTCCTTCGTACGATCCTCCTTCCACGAGACTCGCGAATCGACCATAAATTCCACAATCGAGAGAAATTCAAATTACACGCTGTTCGACCACTTTCTTCGTCCAATTCAGGGACCGGATAACAGCGAACGCGATTAATTGTCCAACAACCAGAGCGAGGGAAATCCGAAAGATGTTCGTGTATGTCAATTTTGAAGTTATCATCATCATTATTATTATAATAACAGGTCATGTTCAAAATATATTTTTTATTAAAATTCATATAGGATAATATTAAAAAGTACAAAGCACTCTAGATATTAAGGTTAAGGTCTATATATTTATAAAACATTTTACATTTACGTTAAACTGTAGAATATTCAGATTTATTGATTAAGTAGGCGTTGAAAGACAAATTTTATTGATCTTATGTTGAATAGTATCTGTAAATTATACTTTCTACCGAAATACTATTATGAAACTTAACCATATATTTTATATAAATATATATTTATTTATAAGCAAAAACTTGTATTCATTATAATTTTTACTCTTAGAATATTAATACGTCGAACTGTGAATAAAAAACGATCGAGTTTTATTTTCCCTCCAATTTTAATTTTAATTTTAATTTCAAATTTTATTTGATACGATGTTTTAATTGAATTTTGCCGCCGACTTCGGATCGGAGTACGGGCATCACCCGCTAGGGGCGCTGAAACTCGTCTATTAACATTGGCTCTTATGAGCCGCTTCTCCTCTAACCTATACTCTGTGAGTTCGACTTCGAAGTGCTTCGAAACCCGCGTTGGCGTTGAAAAGAATACTCCCAGGCACTTATTCCAGAAAACTTGTGAAACTGATGACAATATTGGCGAAAAATCAGGTACGTAAGACTTTCCATAGTCTAAAGTGACCGTCGTAACTGTACGTCGGGAGTTTCGTCGATACGATCGCCCGTGGCTTTAATTCACTGTATAATGTTACGCGCTATTGTACTTAATTCCGTGGCTCTTACGGTACCCGGTTCCCCAGAATCGCGTGCATCCCTCTCGGACGGACCACTCTCTTTTTTTATTGCTACCTATAATAGATAACCACACACACGTCTACGAGGATGCACCGAATATGGAAGATTCGCGGGAATTGAATCGCGGTCGTGCTAGCGGAGCGTTTCGATTCCCGAGACCCGAGGCTACGTCGCGTACCGGTTTTGGATCAGAGAAATAACAGGACACTTTGAAATGGTTCTTGAGACGGGACTGGACGTATCGACGATCCGTCTCGTTAGATTCGAGAGCACGATTTAGTTGATGTGTCATGGAGTTTAATTTCGAATCGCGCGAGGTTTCACGCGGCCGACAATGAGATGAAATTTTATTTCGCGATCGGGTTTTAACGGTTCACGGTGCGAACGTTAGCTAGAGTAGGGTAGACGCGATTCACATTTTTAACGGTAGTTTATTTCAAACTTTCTGCCACTGGCCGATCGAGAAATTTCTTCAATCGACGGATGTTTATTCTGTCGATGGAACGACGGGTGTTGTTTGTTCGGTGTTTTTGCTTTTAATGAGTCAATTTGGTGATGGGTGTATTTAAATAAATTATTTTTCAAGTGGCCGAAAGGTTAATCGTTCTAAACATAATTTAGGTTGCTGGATAGACTGAAGCGAAAAGGACATGGCTACTTCGAGGCTCCCATACCTTCAGGATTAAGCGCATAAGATCATCGATAAATTCTTTCGTAGCAAATCTAGTTCACCTGGGCGAATACTGAATAGTAAACGACTAAGCAACAGGAAAACCCGATTTCTATTCACGAAATGCTCGAATCTGTAACTGGATTCCTTCGAATGCGTAATAACGCGGTTGTGACTCGTTAAAAGCTATTACAAGAGCGTGAGCGTGGCCTTCGGATCTTATCTGCGATCGAATCTACTAAGGATCTGGAGGAACGACGGTGTTATAAAATGGAACGATCTATAGCCTCTACCGGGGCCATTACACGACCCAATAAAACAGCTCTGGCAACCTGTTACCGGTTACCGGATTATTTCGTGAATAAAACGGCGAGCGTCGCGTGCGTGCCCGTCGCTCACCTTCTTTGTACACGGCGAAGACAGAGAGAAACGAGCGAAAGAGGAAATCCAGAGGGAGAGGGACGAGGAAAAAAGACGGATAGGTCACCGACCGGTTGTCACTGACAATTCCGTCGTGCGATAGACAGGTATGCCGACATTATTAGGGGGAACTAGGCCAATAGTGCAGGTTCACTAAACCACCGCAGACTGGATTACACCTTTATTTTCGTTTGTTCTAGGTCCTAAAATATTTTAGGTTGCCAGGCCAGTCGGACTGACCGAATTTCACGAAAGCCTCAGGTTCCGCTGGGGTTAGTCATCGAGGATTCTCCCCAGCACGAATTCCACGACATTGTTCCTTTCTGACGTTTTTCTGCCTTGGTGAATCAGCGGATTGAATCAGAGCAGGTGAAACGATTATTTTGTCAAATGAGAATGTTATTATATTAACGGTCAAAACGACTAGTAGAGGTCTCAGAGAAGTATCACAATTACTTTGGAGTAATCATCGAGCTTTGAAAATTTAGAAGTTTAGTATCACTTTTTTTTTGTTTTGTATACAAACTCTTTAATCTTCGACTGCTCAACACGTACTGGCTAATTGTGTCGTTGTACGTAGTACATACATACAATAAGCATTCGTATCCTCTATATCTATTGAAGAAATTTGTCTAATCATGTTTCCAAATCAATTTTCTATTATAAATATGTACATGAATAAACTTCACACACGTATATATTTACAATTATAAATTTATTTGGAAGCATGAAGCATTCATTTAAATTAGACAAATTTCTTCAACAAATATAGAGGTTACGAATAATTATGAGATCGATTGTAGCCCGTTACGCAAAGTATCTTACACCTGTACTCGTCGAATTTTTCCTCGAAAAATTCCTGCCAGCGACTCCCAATTCCCAGCAGCTCAATACAGATGGACAGGAGATATTTTCATTGACAAAACGATTGGTACGCGACTTCGTCGATTAACGTTCTAAAAACCGTTCGTGCGGTCGTGCAATACGTGCGACGAGTCCGAAACTCTCTCGCAGGCGATCCGTGCGCGCATTGAAATTCCCTCCGATCTCGTCGAGGCAGAGTAGCCGATTTTTATCGAGTACACGACTGGTTACCGGGCAGCGCTCATAAACCGCATTCGACATCGGGGCTGGGGCAGCCACGCAAGGAATACGAAGTATCACAAGGTAAACCCATTCGTGGTATTTCAATCGGCTGGAACAGAAAACCGTTCGAAACCCGTTCGGGACGCGTTCTTGTAAAACAGTGCCGCGTGTACTCCATCGCGAAGGGTCGCGTGTCCAACCTCTAATAATGGCACCCATCAACGAACGGAGATACGTTACGTGTCGCATACATCTTCATATTCGTGTTTACATAAGTCGTGTTTCTACCAAGTTTTTCTAACTTTCATTCCCCTGGGTTCTTTAACAGAAGTGAATTTTTTAAACTTAAGCAATTCTGCGTGTCAGAAGAGAGAAATTAATGTACGTCTGTGTTCAATAACGATCTACGGGAAAATTGTTCGGGAATCAGTTTATGGCTCCCACGAAGATTAATCATGGCAGCAAGAAGATAATCTTCTCGCCTGGCATAAACGAATTGCTGTACACTTTTTACGTAGATTAATATTCGCCGATGATGAACTGAAAATAAGATCGAAACTTATTCGTTTCAAGGCAATCTATATTAAAATACTCTATTGTCCATTAATTCATCCTTACTCCTTTCGAAGACCAGGGTTGCCGCATCGAAATATATTTCTTTTATTCCGACTTTTCCAAATACTATGATAAATTATGTCCACTCCATTTCTCGGTACTGTTCCACGAATAGCGATGATATACGAGCGTAACAAAGTCAAAGATCTCTCCGGACAGTCGTAATTGACTTCTTTGTCCTCTCGAAGCACGACGTGTCTTCCGGAATTCCTACGGAACGAACGTGAATAATCCGCGGTTGTGACAGAAAACCGATAGCCCGTCTTCCGTTTCTCAGTGACGGGACGTGAAAGTATTCGGAACAGATTCCGTTCGTGAAAAGAGTGCCCGATGTCGAAAGGAAATTGTTTAAGCGCCGGTCCACTCGAGTCAACATCCGAATATTGAAGCGAATTCCAAGCGGTTCGTTCGCATTCGCTCTCAAACTCGTCCGTATCCAAATTCCGCGATAATCGTGGGAGGAACGACCATGCCCAGCCAAGGGTTTTGGAAAGATTCGGTGCCGCGATACAACGAGGCGTGACGTCGGATTAACACTTGGCGTACTGTGGGAACGCGTGCGTGGAATATTGGGAACACGTCGCCTCGAGCACCGTGCGAATAGATTCTCGAATAGCTGTGCGCGTCTAGCCCGAGGAAACGTTTAGCATTCCGTCGTCGATCCGTTTATTTAGCTATTTATCGGCGAACGAGGAAGGAACCTCTTTGGCAGAGAGCAAGGCTCGCGAAAAGACGAGGAAGGATTGTGCGCAAACGTCAGGACGTTGAATTGTGCTCAAATGTTCGAGCTTGCCAAAATTAACGTTACCGAGATTACTATGTAATCAAATCGTAGACAGCTCATCAGTGAATTTTATGTATTCCTTGCCTATTGCCTCGTTTTATGTATTCCTTAATATTCTATGTCGTCCATGAGTTATCGAAAACGGTAGCCGTGACGTAAGCGGTCCTGAGATGACGGAAAATTCGGGATAATTTTTTGAATTTGAATTGAATGCCCAGGGTCGTCAGCGACCGTTTAACGGGCATGAATAATTGATCATCTCTTTCGTGCTTCCCCGGCGCGGCGCATACGGAATTTCACGGGCCGATGGGTCGAGTCTCCGTGCTCGATATTTTTAATACCCTTTTTTCAATACCAGGCCAGGCCAGTGTCCGACGAAGCGTCCGCGGGGATCTTCCTTTTTGAAACGTTATACACCACGTCGATGGAACGCGCAGCCTCTTTTTAATGCTCGATCGCCTCTAAACAGTTTGACGCTCAAAAGATGCGTCTCGACGTCCTAACGGTTATTGGCTTCATCGTGTTCGCGCTCAGTGACACTTATCGTCGACACTTGGCGCTGGCCAGATGATCGATCGATCGATTTCAGACAGAGTAGATAAAAATTGACCACCAGTTAGTATATCTGCGACTCGTGTCGAAGTAAACTGAAACGATTGACGGGGAAATGGTCTTCATTAATACTCGTTAATGTATAATTTATAACGATGGTAGAACAGAATCACAAACAAGAAAAGGTAGTAGTAAGGACTCTTTCATTCGTATTAACACGTTGTGACATATATGAGTGACGGTGCTTTTCACTGAAGAACTCAAAAAATTGATTTCAAAAGTTAAGTGTCAAAAATTGAATTTAAGGGAAAATTCTTGAATTTCGTTAACGATACAAAAATCAGATATATAAAAAAGAAATGTCAGAACAAAGATCCGAGGTGACTGAAAAATTGTGGAAAATCCTTCGAGTGCACTCGATGCAAGACGCTAAATAACCTTTCCTCAAAAGCAGCGCATCGCGCGACCGGAATCCGTGTCATCTTTGGGTTTTTACCGTTTCGTATGTGCCTACGTGATTCGAACGCTCGCTCAAGCGAGGACCCGAATGGAGGGCCGGGATGTCGTACGCATGTAACACCACGAATTCTTGCCCAACGATATCTGGCTCACGGATACTTTCACTGCGATGATGGCGCCTATATATTTTTGGTCGCTTAACTCGCGAAATTGGCGTCCCTAATCCGTGCACGCATCGTTTGCTCGAAACCTGGATTAACTCTTCAGCAGGTCACAGGGTGGTTCAATGAGGGACGTTTATCCCAGATCTTAAATTTACAAAACGATAATACGTTTTTGTTCTACGTGTGCGAGAGCTTGCTTTTCGAGCAACTGCAACGACAGTGTCGAGGCGTTCGAGAACGATGTTTCAGCTCGTGTGTCGTGCCAAGAAGTTGTGCGACATCGTTTGCAGGGGTACATTAAAACCAACGGACCATCAGCCGCAAGAGAGCCGCTCGTCTGGCTGGGCAAAAACTGATATTCGCCTCTGCGAAAGGGAGAGCCGTGGCAAACGCGAGGAAAAGAACTGTCCGACCACGTTACATGCCCCGGGAGCCTGTTATTACTGGCAGCAATTAAATCCTGGTGCAGCTAATTCGAAACCTGCTACTATTCCGCTTAAAATGCAAACGATTTATTCCTTCTATGCCACGTTCGCGAAGCTTGGACGCAACGACGACGCGACGACAGAACTTGGGCTCATAAATAGGGATGGGATCAAGAGCGATACACATACACGTGGCAAAATAAATTAAAGTCTAAATCTTGGAAATTTTGAATGAATATGCTAAATTCATATGGTAGCATGCTAATATGGAAAATAAATTAAAGATATATCTATTCGAGGTGTACCTAACTCGAACATGCTCGGTTCGCACGAAGCTAGCTGCAGCTTACATAAAAAATCTATCACCCTTTCTTTCTATCCGCGATCGATCGCAATCGAGCTCCTCGTAGGATCGATTCTCCACGGTTATTGCTCGCGGTTCGCGTACCTGGGATCGCTTCTTACACACATACACACGACGTTACTCTATTTCATTTTCGTCGCAGTGTGTAACGAGCACCAGACCCCTGCTGTCCGTCCAGCACGCGGCCAGAAAGACGGTCTCGGTAATTAGCGTTTAGTAATTAGCAATTAGACGGGTGAACCGTGGGCAAGAACCCGGGTAATCAGCGTATTGTACAAGCATGATCCTTCCGACGCGTGAAAAATTTGCGCTTGCACTTTGCTGTCGCGCATACGTGACTCGATGGTCAAAGTCACGTCTGAAGCTACTAGAAAAGTAAACCAAAGTTAAATTTATAGACACAGAAGAAAACTATAAATCACAGCGTTAGGGTTTGATCGATGAATCCATCGAAGCGACTCGAAGCTATGATAGGAGCGTAACGACCGGCAACACTGAACTCGGAACTCAGATGCACCAGTCGGCTACGGTCGGTTATCGAACCTCGTGTACTCGTGGAAATTCTTACCGCGGCGTGAAATAGAAACACCATCGCGGCTCACCGCGATAATTAGCCGAGTCGCATAATTAATTGGCCTGATGTGTTATACCTCGGTGTAGGAGGCAAGGAAAATCATTTATTAGCAACCCTGCGTTTCCTGGCCAGGCTTGGCTCGCGTATGGGATCAGCCACGCGCGCTCTAGTCCACGTCGTGATCGTAGATCGTAATGCAATCGCGACTTCTCCAGCGCACCTCGACCGTGACAAATTCGTTCCCTTTATTCTCTCGCGAGCAGAGGATCGGTTCTCCGGAATGGTTTCCGCCCGCTGGGATCGTCGAACGCGCGTGCACGCTCCAGAGGTAGTAGCATGGTCACTTTGGATTCGTCTATTTTTATATACCTTTTACGAGCTCGTTACGAATGGTGCGCAAAAAGTCCAGCATCTATCGTCGCAAATACTGACAGTGGCGAGCGGTTAACTTTTCGTGTTTCTATCGAATTGTTACTTATATCCTAACTTAATTTGAATTTCCATTTACATTTTCGAACCATTTTTATCAGGAATCCTTATTTGAAAGTCTAATGCGTAATTTTTATCGAAACTAGTTCGTCCCTAATTGGTTGCTCGAATTTTTTTATTCGGATCAGAATTTTGCCCACCGTGGTCGGGAGTTCGACGCTCGTTGGCGCGCGTCACGCGGCGTCGTCGGGAAAGGAAGAACCGACGGGACACAAAGGGGTCCCGCGGGCCTCTATAGATTCTCCTAGTTTACATTCTTCGTTCCTGTTGGCGCGTCGCTCACGGGAACGATCCATTATTCCGATCCCTGGAATTTCTTTTGACTCATTATGCTGGCGCGCGTTCCTAACCCAGACCCTGTTTTATATTCTTAACAGCCGGCCCCCGCCACGGAAAAATCGATACAATTTCGACTGTTCGCCTTTGTTAGAGACTAAACGGCACGATCGGATCGCGGCTGGATCCTCGGGAGCCAGGACCCCTCGATCCCGCGAATTTCTTGCGCTACGAGACACAGGACTCTAATTCAAACTGTTCCAGCGAAGTTCGGATATCATAGTGGGTTAGGACTCAATTCTCAATTGTTTCATTAAAATTTAGTGCTTTATTTAAGAAAAAGTTCGACCCTCGCCGCGGGAAAAAATATAATTTCGACTGTTCACCTCGATTGAATCATTGGGGCCCACAACTTCTTCTTCGAAAACCTGTTTAAAATCCTAAACAGTACCCGGTAGATTATTTAATTCCAACGCGATTAAAGGCGAATGTAAACCGTAGACGTAACGCTCTCTCCTACGACAAATCGCACATCGAATTACAACAATAGCGGCACATCGACGCTGCCATCGAACGAGCACACTTCAACAGCGTCGTGTCGCAGCTCGTTCGACAACCTCGCACAATTTTACAATTATCGTTCCAACCAATGTATCGAGAATAATTATGCAAACGGTTGCACGAAAAACCGTTACGTCTACGGCTCCTGGAAGGATCGTTACTTTTTTTCCTCGTTCGACGTAATCGAGGAAGCTTCACGGACGTCATAGGCCCCCGAGATTCGTCGAATTGGTATTCACGTATCGGGCGGGGTTTGCCTCGGTATTCAGACACTGTTTCTTAATTGTACGAAGTGTTCGTGCACGTCCGAGTAGCCTTCGTGGCTGCAAGTCGACACGCATACCTATTGCACGCCGTCTTGAATTATTTAGGCCCGGGCCTCTCTTTGACTCTTTCTCAAGTTCAACCGGTCCATCTTCGCGCGGATGACGCTCGCGGGGAAGGCCGTTAACACGTTCAATGCGCCGGGTTTTCTTCGAAGAATTTCGTACTCGAGGGTCAGTGTTACGCCGTGACTGAAATTTGTTTAATATTTTCGAAGTATTCCCTCATTGACGAAAGTTCGATGTCAGGAGATTCTACGGTTGGATCCAACTTGGAATAATTAGTAATTGACAAAACTACCTTTTCGATTCTTCGTGTCACAGGGCAAGTTCCCACAGAAAGTAAATAAATTGAAATTAACACAGGGATCTCTAATAGTCCACCAATAATAAAATCAAACTCAAGGGAATAATATTCGAAGGTTACGCCTTCCGCGGCAATTTTGCGCGCTTCGATTTCGATTATCCGTGGATCGAGGCAAACCCGTTCGATTGAGCGTGAATTATATTCGCGGCCTATCGAGGTCGAACGTAACAGGTGTATTCCGATCGGCGATCCTATCGATCGCGTTCGGAGGCCCGTGCCGTATCACTTGTCGCGTCTCTCGAGCTCGCGATTCGAGCGGCCCTTACACATACTTCCGGTGAGTGAACACTTTTCTCAGATCAGAATATCCCGCGGCGAGGCACATATAATCACAGTCCATAATATCCACGGGGCTATCGTCGACGACGGGCGACGAGGCTCGAAGCGAGCACAGTGCAACAGAATCACTGATCTTGATCACTTGGTATCACCAGATCGAGGAGAAGCGGCGCGTGCACGCGTGAACGCACAGCGTCACTGTTTTTCCACCCTTATCGCAGGCTTCACAATAGTCCTCGCACTGTTCGAGATGAGACTTACCTATCCAGAGCGGTCGTCGACTACGGACGACCAAGACGATCCTGTCCAGCGACGCGTTCTCCCAGGTGTGTCGCTGTCCCGACTCGTGAACGAGAGGAACGCGTGGGCGGCGCAGCTCAACCAGGTCGACGGAAAAACCTTTGCACTGATGTGTGTCCCGACGGATAAACGTCCCTCGACGGGTTTCGCGACTGATCTATGACCCGTCTGCGCGCGATAAAAACGCGGGGGAGGATCGGGTACGTCGCGAGGACTAGGGGCACACCGAATGATATCTCGCCGCTCGTCACCTCGCACCCTCGAGTGGCGATGCGAGCTCGGAGCGTGTTCTTTCTTTCTCTCGTTCCCCAGTCCCTCTCGTCTCTTCAGTCCCCTCAAAATCACCGCGACACCGCACCGAACAGAAGTGAACTACTCGTGCGCCGCCGGTTCACGGTACCTTAAATACCTTGGCAGCCGCGCCGCCGCCACCGCCGCCGCCGCCGCCGCAGCACGCCACCGCCACCACCGCTGTGCGTCGTGCGGCCCCCTACCTCAAACTCGCCCCACGCCGCGCGCGCCGATTGGCGAGGGAGAGGAGCCCGATGTGTGCCCGCCGGCTACACCGGAGCATCCTCTCTTCTCCCGTCCCGTTCCTTTCCTCCTTTCTCCTATCTCTCTTTCTCTCTCTCTCACCTTTCTCCCCTCCAGCCCCCTCCCGCCCTTCTAACCTCTCCTCTCCTCTTTGTTGATCCTTCCCGGCGTTTGTGCGGTTCTCTCCTCGCCCCGTCTTTCATTTTCGCCTCCCTTTTCTCTCACAACCACCCAGTCGACTCTACCTCCGAGGACACAGGATCCTAGCGCGCGACGATCTCCATTTTCGAAACAGGAACGATCGTTCTTGGATCAAAATCGAGATCCGAGTCCATCTTTGGAGCGAATTGGATTTGGAGGTCCCGAGGATCAGGAGATCCTTAGAAATGCGTGTGGAAACAGTTGGAAACTAGCGTGGAATGTACACGTATACATTCTCCAAGGATTGCAACTCATGTTCATAACGTCTAATAAGAAGAGAGAATCATCCAAGATTTAGCTAAAGCTAGATCGCTTCACGAATCGAGGATCCATTTCATTACCTAGAAAAATCGATTCGTGTCGGAATGGGACTCGTAAAAAAAGATTCGGTGCATCGAAAATCGCTCGAAATATATAGATTTTCTAGAAAATTGAGGATCCTTAGAACGCTCCAATCAGATCCAATCGGAGTCGATCTATCCGAGTCCGTTTCCCTTTCGAATCTCGGATGCCGGCGACGATCCTAAGCTGAACGTCGTCGTGGATCCTGGAGGGTCGCTTCCAGAAGACGAGGAAGAGTTAACGTATAGCCGGCACAAGCGCGGTGCGCAATCGCGGCTGCGCAGAGGCGCAGGAGCCCGCGGACTATGCCTCGAGTCAGGCATTCGCGCTTCGCACGTCGTTGCGAGCGCATCTTGCCTCGGATGGAGTTCTTTTCTCTTGGTCTTCGAGTTCATCGATCGAAAGTATACTTCGACAAGTAGAATAAGAGCCGGACACATTCGTCGGCCTGTCCATTCAGATTTTACCGTTTCCACCTCGTGAATATACCGACTATCGCTCGAACATTCGAGGTATCCTAATCCAAAGTTTAACGTTCGGTGTATTAAAGCTGAGAAATCGAGGAATTGAGCGAATTCTAGTTTCAAGTTTTAGTTTCTAAGCTTCGAGCTTCGACGGACTCGATATCAAAGGGGAGAGAGCCGCGCCGCGATAGATCGTCGATCGTATGATTCATGGACCGCGTATCCGGCACGTAAGGACGATGTCGAAATTATGTTAAGGTCTATCCGGCAATTCGTTTCGAGATATTTGTCAGGGGAGGGGGCAAAGATTGGTAAATGCCGTTGGAAATTCAAACCGCTGACTCACGATCGGTCAGCATCATGGGACACGCGATCCCATGATTCTCAAGACGAATCGCCACGCGTATGGCTGCCTGCGCATTCTTAGAAAATCTGTATTCCGAGATATCCACGAAGTTAGGAACTTGGTCCTTCGAAGAATCGATCTCTGTCGCAGGCGTATCTGGTAGGTCTTAGAAATAAATTCTATACTACAGGTTTAATTTACTCATGCACGGAGGATCATCCTCGTTTCGCTTGTACTACTATTATCGAGGCGCCCTGTATACGAGTTGAGTAATTAGCGGCTGGAACTTGGAAAAAAAGGAACCGTAACGGAACTGATGTGTGTGTGTGAGAGTTGAAAGCACAAAGAAGGGAAAACATTAATATGGAAAGAGTAGAACCTGTTCAGATCTACAAAATAAACGATATAAATGTAAATTTCGTTCGGGATTATTTTGCAAGAGCAACACGTAACTTTCATGAAAGGAGTGCCTCGTTTCTGCTGGATTTTGTCTGCTTCTTGTTCTACTCATGAAATATAGAACAAAACGAAGACCAATGTCTACGCATTCACATAGAGTTCTTTAAGAAATTGAACGATGCCAATACTTGATTAATGCTTCGAAGTTCGGTGACCGAGCTAGCGAACATAGTTAAAAAATTACCAAGTCCAGCGTACTGGATAATAGGAAAAAATAAGGAATCTACTTCCATAGATCCTCAGGAAGCCACTCGACACCTCCGAGTCTCGCCTTCTCGATTCCACGGTTCGCACCCACGTCCAGAAAGAACGCTGCGTGCTCGTCTTCTGATATATTCGCGGCGCGAGGAGGTTCATCCCGTGAGTCGAGAAGGGAACGTAAAGCAAGTCGACGGCCACGGAGCGCGTCGAGAGATATTCGAGACGCGGCGTTTCCACCTGGGTTCACCTTGAGTTCGCGTTGGTTCGGCCGATAGATGGCGGGGAATTCGGTTCAGCGAACCGCGGACGACGTAACTCTTACCTGGCGCGCTCGCCTTCGCGCCTGTGCAGCAGCGGATCGGTGCCATTGACACTGACATAATAACGCCCCGACCGTGGCAGTGAAATCGTCGCGTAAGGACTCGATCATGCTATCGACTTTCTCTTGCACGAGAGTTTGGTCGGGGCGGTAAAAGCCGCGGGATCGACGCGCGTACACTCGCTAGAACGACTGTAGTGACTCTCTAATCACCGACTCTCGTAAACGGTAGAGACCCGATACCCTCGTAAATCGGCATTTCAAAACCGTGTCTGGAATTTTCATACCTGTGAAAAGCTTTCAGAGGAGGCAACTACTTATCGAGTTACTTACCTTGGTTATTCTAAGAACCTCGGTTGTTGCAAGAACATTTACCCCCCATTTTCTGCAGTAACCGAGGTTCCGTTCGAATATCTTTATTTTGCGGGAAAAGATCAGAGATCGGTGGCAGGCGAGGAAAACAGGGATGAACGGGAAAGTGAAATTGAGAAAGAGAGGAGAACAGCGTCCGACGGACTCTCGGTGAACTTGACCCGAATTCACTGCAGGCTGGGAGAAAGAATCGTCGTCGTGGACTCACCGTGGAACGGAGAAAGGAGAAAGAGCGGGATGGAGGAAATTACTTTCGATTTCGAGCTCTTCGGATCGGTTACACTTTCTCTCCCTCGCGTCTGCCACGCTCGAGGTCGTCGTCACCGCTTCCTTCTTCCTCTTTCACGGCCAGTCTGTTACGTGACTCTTCCGCAGGTCAAGGTCGGGCCTTCGATGACCCCGACCTTGAGACAAGTTCACGATCGATCGGTTTCACGGGTGACTTTCAACTGGATCGCGCGGAATCGCCTTTCCTCTCGCGGGAAGCTCAAGTTGGATGGACGTGGGACTCAGAGGGGCAAGGGCTATCGATGGTAGGATTACTCGATTTATTTCAGAGCTCCTGCCCTATTGAATTTTTTTTTTGAAAAAAGAAAATTGTCTCTATGATATACAGTCAATCCCATAAGTACCTCTATGTGTATTGAAGAAACTTTACACATCTATATACTGCTAATGAAAGATTTGTTCGGAGACATTAAACCTATAATTTAATTTAGGTTCGACTGCTTACGAATATGACTGTATGCATTCTCATGTATTGATAAATTTTTAAGTAACCATGAAAATCATTTGGGATGAGATCTCATTCAGTGACTCCAGGCGCGGCTATCCCTTAGACGGAATCTTTCGCGAAGCCGTGACGCAACGCGACTCGCGTAACGCTTTAACCGAATCGCGTGGGCGGTGCATTAAGCAACCGTGAATGTAACTTAAACAAATGCAAGCGTGGCACTCGAGCACACCACTTTTCGCGCCAAGTGCACAGACATTGGCACGATCAGCCGTGTCGACGACCGGCCTTGCGACGTTTCCTGCGCCTCTCGACTGCATTCCTCCGCAACGAAACATCGTTTACAGTTATTCGATACGATATCGATCATACTTCTTCTCGACGCCGATCGACGATCACCGGAAGATCATTTCCATGCCTAGTCGGAGCCAGAGATGGACGACATTGTATTGGAGTAATAGATAAAAAATGGAATCAACGGTAATTTAATTGAAATACCAAAAGCTACGTATACAGTTATTCTCATAAGTATTCGTATCGTCGATACCTATTGAAGAAATTTCCTTGTTTCTTCGATCTTCCTCCTCGCACCTACGCAACACGCGAACCAAAGTTTCTCAATCGGTACGCTGATTAAATCAATAACTTCCTTAAATTCTGAGAACATTCTCACTTGTTGTAAAGCAATTACGTTCAACATCGTGATCTAATAACGACCGTTAATAACTATGATCAACCATCACCGTAAACTGCGATATTTAAATGGAGAAACAATAGGCGGGTGGGTTCCCATCGTGATCAATAGGAAGCAATTATTATAACGTTAACAGAGGGCAATTTCTGACGCACTTATATATTCTGTATATATTTTTTTAATCGACTCGAGGAATAATTCAAGATCTCCATTAGGCATCTTTGAATAAAGTTCGATGGCACCGAGACGCAACGAATAAAAACATTTTTGGTTCGCAATTAAAATTGTCACCGCGACAGGGCAATTATAAAGATATCCAGCGAAATTAATAAAAGTCCGCGAAGGGACATAATCCAATCGGACTTAAAAAAAAAAAAAGAGAATCCAACGAAACGCGAGACCCGCGATAATGCCGATTTCATGGAATTACATTTGCCAAATGGAATATTTGAAAGGAGACGTCCTGCGAGCGTGTGTTAAGAGCATTCTGCTTACACAGAGAGCTCCGGATGCTTGGGCTTTAAAAGCATCATCGTCCCATGCTCTCCGGCCAGCCCTAGCAACGCTATTGATTTCCTTCGTCCCCCTTGCGAGAACTATCTCGCAGAATTTACCCTCTTTCGTGGAAAAGCGTCCTGAAAGTCCATGAAACTCCGCCACGTCAGGGGACAAGACATTTGCCGCGTCTCTCGAGCCGCGCGAGCGGGAGGAACCTGACGGGGACTGGGGTGGAGAGAAAAAAACAGAAAGCGAAATTGAAATATGCTCGGAGATAGCACGATGCAAAACGGTCGCCCAGTTGTCTCCAACAAATCGAATTCAAATAGAAATTAGAAGTCGGTGAATCGAGAGTCGTATTGCCGGACGTCTTTGTCTCGCGAGAATTTCGTGTCGATCGTCATTTTATCGTGGAGAGCAAAGGTTTTCATTTGAATTTCAGGAGAAAGGGCGGAAATAGGTGTCCAGGGTTGTGGTGCGAGTCAGGCTCCGATCCGTCGTAAATTATCAAAAATTTTCACAGTTCTATCGTCGGCGGGACTTCGAGTCCAGACTGCGTTCCCTTTCGTTCACCCTCGCGTACATGACACACGAGCCACCCCTCGAATCGACGGCTCAGCTTGAGATTAAAGTCGTTTTTCATTTCGAGGGTGTTGTTTTGGCTGGTGACACTTCAGAAATGAGGGATGTCATCGAGGGAAAAAAAAAATAGGAAAAGTCGAGGGGCGATTTTCCAATTACGGTGGCAATTAAGACGCGGAATTGGGCCCGGCGAATTGCCATTAATCATGCGCTTTTTTTATTTCTTTGTTTTGACATGGATATTCGAGTTCCAAGCGCGTTGCACGAAACAATCAGTAGCAAATGCTAATTCTCGATCCGAGGAAGGTTTCTGGATGACGTAAGAGAATGGACCCTGTATTAACTCTGACATTAAGTCGTCTCTGAGATGGTCATAACAGTTAGGACCATCCATCAAGAGTAGCCTCTCGGTCTGTCTCGATATGATTATTATTTCTCAATTATTTTTGTCTCATTGTTAACAGCACACGTGTTATTACATGCGTGACAGCGTGTTATTATAAACCGTTATATTATATATTCCTTTGTAGGCAATGAATGAACCCGTGTGCGTAATGGTCAGGTTTAAAAACAGCATTTCAGCTACACTTCGTCTCCTTCCCGCTCTAAACTACTCGTGTCTCTTTTTTTGCGCGCGCGCATCGTACTGTTATTTTGCAAGGCAAAATCGTGAATAATAATGGGCTATTACCAGGAAAGCGCAGATAAGAAGTTAATAATAACACCGATAGATTCCTTTCATTGAAAATAAAATTGTCTTAGGTAAATGCTTATTTGTTGGCGGTAATCATTTCTATTCCCAGTCGGTAGGAGCCCGTTATTAATAAATGACTGACAATTAGGATGATTGATTGAAAATAAATGAATGTAGTTTCCGATCTGCTCGAATGAATGAGTTATTAATGCAGCTCGTATATTTCTCATTCTAATGAGAGTTCATTATATTTATTTCACAGCTACTGGCATTTATTTCGATCCCCTTCGGGAAACAATATAATAATCTGTGATGATAACTTCATAAAATGTACTTCATATTCAATGTCTGAATACTATGGGTTACACTCGTACAGAAAATTCCCAAAGCTGCCCGAATTCCCATCAAAACTCTCGTCACGTGAATCCATATTCTCAATTGGATCTCGGCGAGCCCCGTTCCACGCGAAAATCTCGTTTGTACCATCTGTCTGAGGCTGGCCGTCGATAATTCCCAGGAAAATTCGCCGTGTTCGATTGAAAACGCCGGCGTACACGAGCGCGGAAATCAACCGAGCTGATCCCAAGCGCGGACGATGGATTCCATTTAGCTCGCAGCTGTCTCATCAGCTCATTGATCCCGATTAATCCGTGAGCCACCGAATCACAAAGGACAGGAATCCCCTTTGCGGGGGCGGCTGGGACATGTGCGCGGCGAATCTGATGATTCAGCCCGCGGTGTTGTTGTTCCGAGCTCGCGCGAGGATCGAGCACGTGTGGATCTTCAAATATGGTTAATATAGTTTGCGATTTCGAAGGATCTTCGATAATCGTCGAATGGTTAACGGTTTCAGCGAAATTTGATGGGTCGATGGACGTGCTGATAGCGATGGCTTTTAGACCTCCCCATCCACTGTGAGGGATGCTTAAGGGTTAATAAAATTATTAACACTACTACTTGTTACTCGATCATTCGCTGCAATTTAGCTGTATTGTTCCCACATGTAACATGGAAGAGTACTCGTACGAAATTTGGCGTGAATCATCCAAAAGGGTCTGACGAATCGCACGCGACCGTAGTTTCCCCGTGCGCGTAATTCCATCCGGGCAGATGGGCGTCAGATTTTGGGGGCGGCCCAGACACTCGTCACGCGTTAATTGCGCGGTGTACTCATTAATTCCATCGATCGTTGTCTGTCTGTGCCGTGGCTCGTTGGTCATCGAGCTGGAACCCAGCTCCGTTGACGCGAATCGCTTTCATCGCTTCGCGTTTCGCTCGCAAAGGCGGATTCCCGCGGCTCGGTTCGCTCGATTTGCGCGGGGGGGATGTCGAAACGTATCGAAAAGTGAAATTTGATGGGAGAGGACTTCGTCTAATGCTTGCAAATAAATGATTGATTATAAATATGTATGTAAATAGACTTCACACATTTATATATTTATAACAAAAAATTTATTTGGAAACATCGAACCTATTAATTAATTTAGTCAAATGTCTCGAATAGTCTTAAAAGGTTCGAATATTTATAGGATTGACTGTAGGTCCGTTCTTCGGGTTTACTTTGTTTAATAAAACGCCGAAGAGAGCCAGCATTTTGCTTGTCAACGCCTTCGGGCGTACGAGGCACGAAGCCCGCTCGTAAATTACCGCGAACGATCGTCGCGGTTGTCCTGAATGGGGTACGTTTGGAATTAGGTGTGTTTACCTGGACTCGAGGTTGAGTTTAGGTGCCTCGGCGTAACTATTTCATTTGGACGTTTACGAGGGAATTACTCCCCCTCTCCCTCCCCCCCCTCCCCTCCCCACCTCTCCCCACTCCTCCCACCGACCCGGGACTCCTGGTAATTTCGCGTCATTTTACAATCTTGCCGTAACAGAGGGGCACCATGAGAATTGTGTAGCGGTTGCCGATCATTGCATGATTTATCGTGCCGCAGTACGGTTCGCCTCCTTCGACGTTCCCCGGTTATCGGTTCCAGCTTGTTACTGCCCGTGTCTCTCGAGCAACAACCTCAAGGTAAAGGGAACTGATCTATGGATACTTCACAGAATAGGGTGGAATAATCCAATGGAAGATATTTAGAAGATTTCGTGAAGTGAATTTATGAGTTACTAGCTGTGCCCCGCGGTTTCACCCGCGTGGAATACTGTTCTTATTCTATGTGGAATGCTATTCCATGCCAATCCCGGGACTGGCCAATTCAGGCCTGCAATTAATTCGAGCACCATCGACCTACATCGTTTTTCAACATTTCCACCTCGCCCACGTCCTTTCCACTCCCTTCGCAGCATCGAGAATCGCGTCGAATCAGTCCGTCAGCTCACGTTTCGCGTATTTCGAACGAAAAGAGACGTCAAGTTCAATCCAGAATGGCCGTGGCTCCCCCGACGTTCCCCTCATTCGTGGAGAAATTGATTCGTCTTTCTAGAGGGTGATTCTGTTTACAGAGGGGCCAAGAACGGACGAGCGATGGAGGGACGAGGGTTGATTACGGAACGCAGGGTGGAAAGCAGGGCCTTTGACGCTGAGTGGATCCTCGAAGAAGCCTCGATGCGCCCGTGGTTTGTCCACGTGCTCCGGCTCTTGTTTCTCCGATTCCTCTTGCACCCTTCGCGCGAGCCGCACAGGTTGCCGTTTGATTCCAACGCGTTTCCACTCTGTTACCGTTTAAGCTTCTGTGCGTGTCAGTGACGAGGGAAAGCACTCTGCCGTTGCCTCTGTGGCCTGTCTCAAACCGTTTAACAATCCAGGGAAGGTGGTTGCATTGACTCGGTTCTCCTCTTTGCAGGAGTTTACCAGAGGGTGCGGTTTGACCTCAGATCTGACATTGTTCGAATTACAACTAATGCTAGAAAATGCTGTTAATTGTATAGTCACTGGTAAGGGTCTTGCGTTGGGTTTTCCAGTTTGGAAAAACCCGAGGTCCAACGCGTATATGTATACCTTAGAGCCGCGACATCCCTGTCGTCCTAGGGATCAGTGACTTGTGCCAGTAAAGCACTAACTGCTGTTTCGATTTATTCCATCCGACCTCACAAGATCCCTACCAGCGACTATACCATGAAAACAAGGCATGTTTTTGATCGATGATACCGAAATTGCCTTTATTAAAATTTCATTCACCGTCGAGGGCGTTCACCCCCTTTCGATTTTTTTTTTCTTGTCGGGAAACCTTCACATGGACGAGTTCGTTCTGTTCTGTTTACCAGGGACGAAAATATTCCGGGATGACGGCTATTGATACGGTGCGAGGTATTAAAGTGCGAGGAAGGGAGCGTGGAGTTTCCGCTCGAGTTAGGCCAATGGGCTTGAATATCATCCCCTGTTCCGTCCCTTTTTCATACAGAGTTTATTGTATGCCGCGGTCCGCTAGGGAAGCGAGGAATATTTTGCAGTAATATTTTTGGGGTCGTATTTCACGCAGGGTATGGGTAAAATATTTTGATGAGAACGGCGCTTTGTTTGCTGTTTAGTGCGAGTTATAACTGCGCGCGCTGGTAGGGTGTATTATTTGCCATTGGATCAGCGATCATTCGTCATTCGAATCGCGCTGTACTCTTCGATCTGTCTGTATTCGTTTCCAAAAAGTTTCTTTCGTTCCCCGTTGAAAGTCGCGTAAATGGCAGGATCCCTGACTTCATCCTTGCAATTCCGGAAATTCGATATCTCGATCGACACGCAACTTCGACGGAGGTTTGAATTCTTGGAAAGGGCCGATCGTCCGTTGAGTGTAAGTAAACGAGTCTCTCTGTTGCACCATGGACAGTCTCCACGGTGCGTTACGGGGTAAATTGTTCATTTTAAAAATCAAGATTCTTTCCCTCGGTCGTACCTGAATCGACAATTTCCTGAGCGATCTTAGTTTACTCTTTGGATAGCTAGAACGAATTCTGAGCTAAATAAACATCGATCGCAAGATAACACCGTGAATTTTCGCCTCGTATTCAGCCATGAGGCCTTTCTTATGAGAAACATTTCCTTCGCGGTACTTAATTATTTCATGAGCTTCCATCTTTGATTACATGGTCACGTGTAAAACATCGTCGAAAGATCAATAAACCTGACGATGATAAATATACTAACTAAAGTTACACCTGAGAGACCATCAATTACCACTCTGTACAAACACGAGTTTAAGTCATGCTACAGACGACCTACGAGCGTTTAAATGCTCGAAGACAGCCTCGCCACGCCAACGAAGCACAAAATACTGTTATTATTATACTTACCGCAAGAGGAGGCTGCACTTGGTATTAAACAACTGTCAGTTATTAATACGGGCAATTTTCTTCTGAAAAAAAAAAAAACGAGAATCGTGGACGGTTAACCGAATGCGTTCGCGCGCCGCGCCGGCGCCGTTGCTATCCCAAACGTCGACAAAAACTTGAAAGTGTAAAGTACGATTCCCGACGGGTTTCGCGAAAAGCCTGAAACGAGTCGCTCCGTGCCCCTGTAATTATCCGTTCAAACATCGCCGTGCCACGGAAGTAGAGCAACCTCTGCACTCTGAAAAAAAAAAAAGACCTCCAGGGCAAAAAAGGAGATAGATATCCGTGTTGTACCGTTGCTCGAACGAAACTGTTTCACCTACAGTTTCATTCTTTACTGGCGAGACTTCACGCGCCCCAAACAACCGATAGGCGATCGTGCCCGTGTAATTAGCTCCTATTTCTACCTTCGAGCGTCACCCTTTTTGTCAAGTTCGTTCAGATCGTTCCCTCATTAATCGAGAGATTGCATTTTGCGTTTCGAGACGCGTGGCGTTCGTGTTCGAACCGCGACAGCGGTACCGTTTGATCGTCGTCGATGAACCGTCCACGTTTCTATGTGGGTTCGTGGGTTCATTTTTTTGGGCCAACACGCTGGAACTGAGAAATATCGCTGGGTCATAAAATAAATCAACCGAAACGAGCGGTGACGAGACTTTAACGCGTGGTCCCGTTCGTCATCCCGCGGTTCGGGGACAATGGGTCTCTAGTTCGTTGGGGAATATCGATTGGGAACTACGGTGCCTTGAACTTGGAGCATGGAGTGACTAGGTAGATTGGATAGTACTGTGGGACCTCTGTTAGTCGAAGCAAGAGGAAATTCGTTTGTAATCCTCGCGAGGAAAGTAGCCAAAGAAGTACGAGTCCTATTTGTGTACAGAGGTAATGTTCTAAGTGTACTTCTTTGAAAAAATAATACATCGTCCTAGGGAACAGTTAACTGTGCCAATAAAGCACTAACTGCTGTTTAGGTTTACGACCTCACAAGATCTTCATCAGCGACTATACTTATGTAAGTCAATAAATATGTATAAAAATTCAAATGTGCTTTTGAATTTTTCTTCAAAATTGGCACGAACTTTCTGGACAAGCCAATATTTTATTACGATAGTACGTCAGTTATTACCGTTTTGTAGCGAAATAACGGTATTCAACGAGTATCTACGATCGATAGAATTTCCTCGTCCACTTTCGTCGTTACCTTTTCCAAAGTAATGATCTCGACTAGTTCCGCTGGTTAACTACTCGATGCCGCGATCGATAATTTCCATTGTCCGAGATTCATTATCGCAAATTGTCGAAGCAATTTAATCGTCAACGATAAAAACCGTCTCCACGGGAGCAGAGTACCCCGAGGAGCTTACAGGTGCAAATTGCCACTCCACGATAAATACAATTTGCAAGGTTAATGACCGTTAAACTGCCAGGCTTCGCCTGACAATTATACCGAACAACATAATTCAGCGTTATTATATACGCCTGGCTGAATAGGAATCCCTGCAAAGAAACAAAGCCTTAATTGCCTCCTCGCTTCGCGTCGGGGCCTCTTTGCGGTAGGAATTGAAAATACATCGATCGGCGGAGACGTCTTATTCTTGCCCATAGCGATTACATTAGAAATTGGATTGGAAATTGATGGAAATTGATGGAAATTAGGTCGTAAAACGTGTCGTGCTATAAGCAGTTAAATGAAAAGGTGGATTTATATCGATCATCGACATTCGATATCATCATCAAATTGTCTACCGCGCACTTTAGCACTTCGCGTAATAAGTTTAAAATGTCTTGGAGACGATTTTACGAAGCCCTTCCGACTTGTAATAATATTCAAACATTTTTACTCGAATTTACTTCAGGCTAGATAACGGAGCCAGTTTATATTTCGTTAGATCCTTCGCACAAGAATCTAGATTTAGGAATTCAAGTTAAGAGTGTATATTTCGTATGTCCTTACGCTTCAGAGATTGCACAGTGTTCTCGTAAAATGAAAGGCTCGAAGAACAATGTAATGCTTTTCATTACAGAGGAATGTGTTTTTTTTATTCTGGTACGCATACCGACAAAAAATTATGAATATTAATTTCGTTATTAAGCATGGAACAGGTGCGCTAACGAACTTTTTTTTTTTAAATTAAGAGGCGTAGAACAGTATCGTGCTTATCTCGATCTAGCCTGAGCTATAAATATGAGACGACGAGGAAGTAAAGAAGTAAAGAAACTTTTCAAGTGTAAAAACGTAACGAAACTAGCAGATCTAATTGAGCGTCATACGACAATCGAGATAGCATCCTGCTTCGCGCAATCGATAATCATAACCGTTTATAGTATCACAATTTCCCAGTAGCGGCTATTGTTCTTCGAAGCTGAATGAACAAACTGTTTAGCTGTCTCGCGAAGTGCACTTCTAATCGATTGATTATAAATCGTTAAATTGGTACTTCGCTAAACGATCCATTGTAAGTCAATCAAACCGCGTCGATTGAGTCACTATCGCGAAATCTTTGAGTTTGAAGGAGTATCGTAATTGTTGTAGCACTTCATAAACGCGAGGGTGGCTATGATTAACGAACTTCTTCTGGATGACAGAAGATATTTGCATAAGATAACGCTACGAAGAACATTGTGCAACGTTTGGATGAAATTAGAAATACGGAGGTGATAGATTGTTTGTTTGTGTCGGTAGTTTCAAGGGGAAATGAACAGTTTAATAAGAAGTTAAGGAAAAGATGATTACTATAGAAGTAACTTCAACATGGACTCGAAGTATAACCATTAAATCTACAGCAGAAACATAAATATTAAAAGATCGATAACACGTCCACTATTCGACTTCTTCAATCTTGACGAGGGGATTTATGCGTCGTCCGCGCGAACGCTCATTGCATCATCGAGAATAATCATCGTGAATCATGCAGGCGCCAACGCGGCCTTGGCGAGCGGTCATAACACCGATCAATCGATATCGATCTCGTGAAACTGACAGGAAACGTCAGGACATTCATTTCGCTTAACCCTCTGCGGTCCTATGTCAGAAATCAGAAAATTTGGACCGGAACGGGTCAATTCATTTCAAATGTTCAAAACATCTCACCTTCAGATTTTCTTTGCAAAATTCTGAGCGATATCTATCGAGGATCGTTAACGAGTGGTCGACTATCCGTTGCGCGGATTCGTCTAGCGAAACGAACGCGGAAAGAAGGAAACCAGGAAAAAAGAATGGATGGAAAGGAGTTCTACCGCGAACTCAAGGCTTGCATTCGATGACTTCCTGTTGTGGTTTCGAATCGCTACTCGCTTCCTCCCCTTCGTCCCCCGGGTTGGTTGATGCTCTGATAAATCAGAAATTCCGTGGGCCGATTTTCCTCGGACGTATCGATCCCGAGGAACGAGTTCAGGAACCCTTGCATCGAGCTGCCGTAACGTATACGAGAAACACGATTCTGGTCCAAACGAAATTGCCAGCAGTTTTTCCAGCGTGCGCATCAGGCAAAACACACTGTGACCGTATAGGAAAGAAAAGAGAGTTTGGACGCTAAAGGGTCAGAAATGAGTAATGGTACCAGGAACGAGCAAGGGAAAATATTTACTATGAGTGTACAACAGCACGAAACAACCCTGATCGGCCCGACTCGAAGCGTGTGCGGCCTAGCGGAGCGCGGATGCCCTATGCCCGCGCTTCCAGCCACACGTATTTATGGACGTCTGCGGTTACCTTGCGAGATGGTTGACCGAGAACGGATCACGTTGAGGATCTCGAGAGCTCGCGAAGACACGATCTAAACGAGAATAGCGGCTGGTCTGCAGAACAAGAGCATGGAAGTACAATCTTAGAAACGGCGTGCCTTTATTTTTTATCTCGAAAAGGAAAAGTTCCCGAACAATTTTTCATAGCTCCTGCTTAAATGTTCTGCGAATGGTCTTATTTGTCCACATGCAGAAAGACTAGCTTTAAAATTTCAAAATCATCCCTGCTCTAACTACCCCGGAATGAATTCTCAAAGAAGACTTACGTACCTATCTTTGAACCAGCCGTTTGTGACAAACGTACCTAGGCACTCGAGTCTCAGGAAGTGGCTCGCTTCGATTCGTACCCTCCACGTGGATTCCCAGCAACCCGTGCGTAAATTTCACGCGGTTGCAGCGAACGAAACCGCGCCGGGCATAAATTTGTTCAATAGCCTGGAAGTTACTGTTCGGAGACTTGATATCGCGGGACTTAGGATCTTGATGTTGCTCGTTTCTCTGTTTTATCGCGCAGGTGCCGTCCGCTGACGCGTTGATCGCGTACATGCGGGAAAATGAGTCATCTCCTCGACCGAAGGAAATGAGATTCGAATGTGGTGGCGCGTGGAAACGCCGTGTAAAACGGCTCTATGCCGCGGCGCGTGGAATGTCTACGAGGAATTGATGTAGAAACGCGCGCTATGTGTATATTATTCAAATGGCGGTGTTTAGAGCTCGGATTAGGAGAAACGGCCGATTATTTGTACGTAGTTCTGAGGATTCTAAATTTAAACCTGTCGACGATCATCATTGTTCCTGCGCGAAAGAATGCTTAGGCGTAATGCTTGTTTCCGGTAGCTGCTTTATTCTAACTCAAGTTTTCGTTCTTCTGAGAACGATTGCCGTACGATCTTGGCGGTACGTGATCCTTTTAACAATTTTTCACTTGCATTTTTGCATCGTGGTTCACGCGCTCGTACGACGCAAGATTTATGGGAAATATTACCAGGTTACTTCGTCGTGGAAAATTATAAATTCAAAGCAGACGAGGAGAGATGTAGTAGTAACGCGTTGCATGGACATTCTCCGCGATTATCTTCGAAGGAAAAAGACCTCGCGGTCTTCCTGACGCAAACAAAAGCATCTCTATTCCCTTTGGAGAGATTCAGAGATAAATTTGGTAATCGATTAAGACGAAACGATTTTTAACAGTACCTTTTTGGCAAGATTCCTCTCCATTCCGTTCGCTATTATCGTTAATTCTTCTCCGTATGGGCATCCAGCGTCCGCTGCATGAATTAAGCCATTATATTTCGTGCCCCATGGGGTCCTCCGTAGATTATCAATCCAATCACACGGCTCGTTCGTTTTAAGAAGTCCGTGGAACGGTTTCTCGCTGTCCTTGGAGGTGTAGGCCATCGTTCCCGGCAGTCTGCAGGTTCGATTAACGCGGCAACGTTACCCTCGAGGGCCGTATTTTCGCGATATGCCATTTTCCGAGTCAGTGCGTGGATTCGATAACGCCGCACGCGGGAGGATCGAACGACGGATAAATTTCAATTTTACGCCATCGTCCCATGTCTCGCTCTGCGGTGAAATTAGGGGTGCCGGGTGAACGATTTTGAAAACTTATCGAATTCAGAGCTCAAGAGACTGACCAACTCCTTCAGCCCTGGCGTCCGGTATTGAGGACACACATTATGTGTGCACATGACAAAAAATCAGTTTTTCTCGAAAACTACACTATTAGAATTTTATTTTAAATTTTTTCCATACTAATTTTAGTAGCCTTAAAAATTAAATTACATTAGTACTTGAAAAAAAATAATTCAGATCTGAAAGGATTAAGTTGACATGTGCCAATTTTGACCCGTAGTGCTTTCCAAAAAATGATAACGCGAAGAGAAGATGAACGGTCCTCGCGGATGGATAAAGCAACTCGGCCATTATACTTTGCTACACAAATTCACGAAGGTAGGCCGATCGTACGTTGATAAAGTATGGTTATGGCGAGCAGTAACGAGGCAAAAGGCGACTTAACAAGGCTGTTATTGTTGCGATTACGTTAATTTACCGCTATCGAGGGCGACCGGTTGTGATGGTAATGAATAACCGAAGACGTGATTGCACTTCGATATCCCTCTAGGATACGAAATACCTCTGCTCGATATTTTCCAACGGTGTAGATCGTGTTCTTCGCTTCGCCAACACGTTGCGCAACTTTATTCGTCTCGTCGGACGAAGCAGAAGACGCTATTCGAGATAATTAACATGTAGATCAAGTACTTTTCCGATCGTAAACCGCCCGTGTACCCTCTCGAGAAGTCAAGACGACACTGGTCGAGGCAATTAATCCAAAGATCCAACACTTATTGATCGTAAACGTTCGCGTATATTTTTTGATAATGAAGAAGATACTGTTCGAGATAATTAATCTAGGGTTTGAGTAGTTTATCGGTCGTAAACGCTCGTGTGCGTTCAGTCGCAGTGAAGTTGACAGTGTTCAAAATAATTAACCTGTAGATTGAGTACTTTTACGGTCATAAACGCCCGTGTACGTTCTTGGGGAGTATAGGGAAGGATACTCGCGGTAATTACTCTGTAGATTGAAGAATTAATCTGTAGAAGAGATTAGAATATCATCTCATAATTCTCTGATTATCGTGCAGATACAATTAAATGGAGTACTTGAACCGTTCATGACTAATTCAGTCAGTCCTTCTTCCTTGTCCGTGACAATCTTCCAGGTTCCCAGCCTCTACATCTTTCGATCTATTCCTCAATTAAAACTCGTAATAGAACATATTTCATTTCACATGCAATTTTGATTACTTACCATCGAATTAGACGACTAGAGGATCCGTATCATTTAAGTCTAACAACCTTGTTACCTGTAATTTGTTCCAAAATCTGCCCACATTTCAAACCTCTTCATCCCCATGACCCGATCTTCACCTCGCAGCAGAACTCATTCTTTTATTTCGCAGCCGATTCTCGTTCTCAGGCGATGCATCATCTTCCTAATTAAAGGTCGACCTTCGATCTCGAATGAAATTCGCCAACCATTTCGCTGAGCACCTCGTGTAACACTCATTAATGGCCGAGTTGAGGAACGGAGTCGCGTGGATAATTGATAAATACACACCGCCGCCAACAGCCGTGTCCACGGATTGTTATTCATTGTGTAACTTGTTGTACATTCGTGGGACATAGATATGCGATAACGCCGCAAATAATTAGTGTTGAATTATTCGTTCCGCGTGAAATATTCATACGCGCCGCGGCGTAACACGCACCCGCTCGCTGGCTAATTTCAAGTGCAATGAATTCTTCGCTGGATCGCTCACTCGCTCGTTTTACAGAGATTACGGTTTTCAGGGGATGGACGAAACTCTCGTCGCAATGGGAACTCGGAATAACGAAAATTAGAATTCGAATTGCGGTAAATAAAATAAATGTAGAATGAGTTAATCTCGAGGTACTTCGTGGAGTCCATTAATTGAAGAAATAACGCAATGCAAGTCCTGTTGATATGTAAAATATTTCTCCCACGTTTCGCGCCGTTAGAGAATGTTATAACGCCACTAAAAAAATACTTATTAAAGTATCTATACTTACGCAGAGTAACTCGTTACGTATAGGAAGTTTCTTGTCCGTGTAACGGGTTAATCGAACAAACGCTGCGAATAAATAACTGTGAAACGTTTTCATTCGCGATTTATCATTGGAATGAAGTTTCGCCTATCTCTGGGGTACCGTCGACGAAGCGCGACTTCGACTTCATCGCCTCGCGGCGCGTACTGGAACAGAACGAAGGACGTGGTCGCCAACCCGTGAAAATATGGATGCCGGGGCCGCCTTGTTCCTTCACGGATGCTGAAGGCAGCGTAATTAACCTTAGGATACGAGCCGTGCGTTAGATTCATTTGCGCGGCACTGTCAGCCAACACCTCGGAGAAATTAACGAAGGAAACGCCCATCCTGTTTCGGAGATGCCCGTTTCCTAGCGCGATAGCTCGACGGTGCGCTCTTACCTGGCAATCTGCGTGGAACTCGTCCTTTGTAACTGTTTCTCTCGAGATGGTTTCATTTAGCTTTCATGGTTTCACTTTGTTCCATTTCACGCTGCAGATGCCGAGTTTACGTGTACGTTTGAGAGAGCGGAGTTTGAGGTAACGTGTAGGTACAAGTGTACAACTTGACAACGAGGATGTTGCTGTGAAACGTTGGACGGTGATACAGGAAGCTTTTACTCTACGTTTATGTTTTCCTTAATTTGAGGATTCTGAATAATTTTGTTATTCGTGCGTGTTTCTTTCTGAAATTCAATATGAAGAAAATTAATGTTCCGAAAATGGTGGTCTTCGTTCATAAATTTAAGCAGCGCACAAAAGTTTACCGAACTGCTGCGCGGGTTGGCGAACCGTCGGCATTGTTTACAATTCCATTACTTTCATGTAAATTATGTAAACTGAGACGCAGCAATCCCATTAAACAGCTCCCCGACTCACTCATCGTCCTAAGTAACTGATGAATCTCTGATGAACTCGGTTATGTTGTTTTCACTCGTTAGCTAGTCAGACAGAGACAGCGTCGGTCTGATTTATTTATTAAACAGTTAAGAACTCATTATGTATTCCAAACCACACATGTACAATCAGTCTCATAAGTATTCGTACCCACTATATTTATTGAAGAAATTTATTGAAGCAATTTAAATAAATGTTTCACGTCTCATGTCTCATCCCCAAATCTGATCTCCGTCTTCATTTTCTCCAATTCTTTGGCATACTTTTAGTAGTCGAAAAACGTGGAGAAATGATCAATGTCTCCGCGAAGATCCAATTAATTCCAGGGGAAACCACCGAGTAGAGTAAAATTGCTTTCAAGCCAACGACGAAACGGAATTAAATGGAATCTCGAAAACATTTAACGAACGCTGCTTTGTCGGCTAATAAATGCCGGGCTTTCGCTTAATCCCTCGGACTAAGGGTCCCCTTTGGCCGTTATTTCGCCAGGCCGCGTTAAATGCCGAAATAAACGATAATCCTAGTCTGGACCTATGACAACGGGGGTACGGGTGAACGAGTATTGATTTTGCGGAGGGTATCGGCTCCGGCAACTGCCGAAATTCTCCGTCTCTGCACGTACAGAACCGTGCACCGATATTACACGAAAGACATTCATCACAAGCGTTCGCGCAACGCTGGTTTCAAGGCGAGAGAAGTAACATCCGGGCCAGAAGGGAGCCAGTGAATCGAATCGAAATCGAATTCGAGCCCAAATCTACCGCCAAAGTATTTATGGACGCGAAAGGTAACACCTTCTCCAGGGGAACGATCCGATTTCGTTCGCGGACGTTGCTGGGATTTATAGAACACCATATTTTTGCGATCCATACGTTGGTTTCGCGCATGCGGACAGTCAGAAACGGGTGAAATATTATTTCAGACAGGGAATGGTAAACAGTGAACTTTTATTTTAAAGCTTTCATTTTAGAGCTTCTATTTTAAAGTACTTTACTCATTTTCTTTTGCATCGCGCGTCCTTTGTTCTAATGCATCGTCGATCTGTGTTCTGAGAATACTTTCTTTGTTTCAAGACTGCTCGAGCGTGCATCGATTCTCGATGAATGCCAAGGTGCGAGAAGTTTAAATCGTATTCGCGTCAACTATGAAGAGCTTGCGCGAATACTCAATTGTTAGATTTGCGATGCGAAATAAAGACAATATGTATTCGTCACTTTGACAGGCGATCGATTACTTCCATCGGAATTACAATACACCTAACATATTTTTTTATCCTGTACAAAGGATTAAAGATATCAACTTAATCATTTGAGTCGTTCGCAATTTCAAAGAAGCAGTAGCATGTTCACAGATACGCATTGCTACACTTTTATACTTTTGCTTCCTCGGGACAATAGTTCTCCTAAACGCGATCATGGTCGCTCCAGGAAATGGTCGTGCTCCAGGACGATTTTCTCTTATTACGGACACGCGGATTCCCTTAGCGTCGCAATGGACGTCCGTCAGGAATGTCGCTTCTCTCTGTAGAGTCCTACGAGCGCCGCTGGCGTTTGCCAAATGTCAGGGTCAACAGAACCCCTGGACAATAATGCGAAATTCCGACGTGCCGCCTAACGAAATACGGAGTATCGCTTGCCAATTTTTCCGCGGTACGTGCCAAGTCGCAGGGAATCGACGCTGCTGAATTGTTTAACAGATGGTGGTCGAACGATAAAAATAAAAGCCAAGAAGAATGTAAAGATCCTCGCGTCGCTGGCACGGTTCCGCGAGCACGTCGATCGCTATCTTCGCATGCTCTCGATCGTCACCGATCGAGTCTCTCGATGGTCTGGCGAAGTCCAGGCGCGTTCTACTTGTTTGCTCGGCGACCATCTGCCTGAAACGATCAGCTTCTCCATCGCCTTGGTTGCTCGGCGAACTTTTTCAGGCTGGTTGACAGGCAATTTATTGGATTATTGCACGGGGAAAATCGTTTATTGAATGTTTCCCGTCGGATAATTGAAAATTTCCCGGTTTTGCATCGTTGGTGATCGTGGGAAAGGGAATCGATAGGCGAGCATTCGAGTAGAATATTAATTGCGAAATTATGGTAAAGAGGAACCAGGGTGGAGTTACTAGAATGGAACATATTTCATCCACTTGCAGAAAATCGGTACCGAGACTTTGCGAGAGCTTTGTTCCTGGAACAGGTCAAACTCGACAGTCTCCCTTTGTACCGAGATTACAAAGAGGCTCGAAGACTATCGATTCACAGGAACTGGAACCTCTTTGACCCCGTGAATAAACTGTTAGACTATTTTAAAACTCAACCGGTCCTAATTTTAAATCCGCAGCTCTCCACCGCGCTCCAGTCGACAACTCAGGAAAACTACTTTTGGGAATTTCCGGATGTAACTCTTACTCTTAGGTGCCAGGGATATAAAATCGCTCCCAATGACAGATAGTACTATTATACATACAAACGATTCGTTTTCATATCCCTCAGTTCACACCTGTAAACACACAGAGCTCCGTACCTACGATTGCATACAACTCGATGACTCTCCAGGCGTTCGTCGTGATTCACGGTCGAGGAAGCGACCTTGGGCTGTTCGACGTTGATCCGAGCCTGGTAGGCGGCACAGTAGCCGCAAAGTTGGTCCGAATCGGCGGAACGATTTAGCATGGCTTCACACGTTCCACTGCAATCCCAAACGGATTAGACGCACCGTTGGCGAGCGCAATGTGTCTCGCATATTTCCGTCACGCTCTGCCGATCCTGTGCCTCCTTGGCGCCGGCCGGTGCTCCGTCTGCCTCCCTTTCTCCGCTGGCTTAACCGTTTCTCTACTCTGCACTGTTTGTGCTCGACTCGACTCGTCGGGATCTGGTTCGATTGCAGGGGCTGGATCGAACCAATGAAAAATCAACGTCGCTGATAACGACCGACCAGCCGTCCCTCCCGTCGCTAATTCCAGGATAACGAATTCGATACAGCCCAGAAGGAATCGTGGAAAATCGCGATGAGTAATCGCGACACCGAACCGGTGCTTCCGGTACGGGTCGATCCGTGTCTGAGGGGAGATTACACCTTAGCCAGTTTCACCGCTGATTAGAATGGCCAAGCGTAATTGAAACGCTCGATTATGGCTAGGAGTATGATCATCGACGAGAAGTGATTTCCGATAGATGTACGCGGAGGATTTTGTTGAGATTTTGGAGTAACGTGGTCCATGTTGAGTCAGGATTTTCTGATTTCAGTACAGTTCTGCCGAGTCTCGCACAACATAAGACAGCAAAGAGTTAAGAGATCAATGGAAAAACTAAACAAACCGTATCTCAGCCTATCATTTCGAAGCAGTGAAACTTGGATAACTTGTCTAATAAAAATCCTGCACCTCAGGTAACCTGTCTTAATCTCGCGCAACCTGTTTCTCCGAAGTGCCTATAATGATTCCATGAACGGTTGTCAAATTCACATAATCGTTTTTTAAACAAGTCCGATTGATATTTATTTATCGCTAAAACAACGGTACCGCTCGAAGAGGTTCGACTGGTACTATAAACATCCAGTACACCTGGATAAATTGGTCGAGTATCGATCGTCAAACTCCAAGTTCCCAAGGTTTAGGTGGTAAGACAACGCTAGATTTTCAGGCAGCCATTGAAGTCCTCCTCCGTTGCGTGGCTCCCGGCTACATTGTATCGAAACATTCCATACCGCTACCGGGAAGGCAAAAAAGCGAAGATACTCGACGTCGTGGTACCATACGTCTACGTGAGGCAATTTGATCCTACGTTTTTGTGGAAGCACGAGCGTTCCGCGTAATGAGCGATGCTTCGCTTTTTCCCCTTCTCTCCTCGGTGGACTTTTTTTTTCGTCTTCCTCTATTCAAGAAACACCGTTACCATTTTACACGGGAGCCGAGAGTTCCAATATACACGAAACGACTACGTTCAATTTCGTCGCTGAATTGGACCGGTCGATCCAGACTCCCCATCATCTTTAGGGAGGACAGACAACCTCAGGACCAACGATTTCGATCGTTGCTCTTATTCTGCCACCGTTACGACGATCTCCAGTCGTAGACGAGAAGTATTATAAGGTCGTTACGTCGATTTAAACGTGTATTTACAGTAAAATTGACCATCAGCGTTCATTAGTCGGAATTCTTAAGTTTTACGAGTGGATATTCGCGAAGAGAGATTGAAGTACCACTGTCTTTCTCTGTGTACTCGTCATCGTTCCATCTGTTTGCTCCTTTTGCGTCGGTTATCGGTACACGTTCCTCGAATCGAAGAAACGAATCGTCAGCTGCCACTGTTAGGCTTCTTCGTTCCTAACGCACGAGCTCAAAGTGCTAATATTCCGATTAAACATTCTTTTTTTCAACTCTAGAAAGCAAAGAATATTGTTAAATCGTCGAGGATTCGGCTAACCTTCTCCAAAATGGTATTAAATTCTAATTAAACGACACAGATTAGATTCCACTTGTACACCGTCATGCTGAACCAATGACTCTGCCACGAATTGCGTATTATTAGGTGTTTGGAGATGATGGTATCCCAATGTCCAAGCGAAAGCCGAGCACGGAACGGTTGAGGATCTCGGATCGTCACGGCCGAAGACTATTTTTCCCCAATTTCGTTTTTGCTGGCCAGTGCCGTTGATTCGCGGGCAAACAGGTGCTGGACGAATGATACCAACGCGTTAGATGCACCGAATAACGTCGTGGTTTAGAGTTACTTAGCAAATGGTTCCGTGACCGCGATCTCTAGAAATGCTACTTTGTTCTTCCAGTTTGGATAGCATAGGACCGACATAATTAACACATTCGCGACCGCTGACATAAATTCGCGTCACTTCAAGATGCAAATGTTACCTTTTGTTTTGTAGCAATTTCACTGCCTCATCTTTTTATAAAATTCGTTCTAGACGCTACGTAGTCTCAAACCGAAGATCGAGGCTACACAGTGCCCAGAACAAGTCACCTCTGCTCCCAAGAAGTCCCAATGACCAGACAACCTCCCTTTACCCAGCATTTCTCACATAAAGAGAATCAGAGTTGCACCGTCATTCGGAGTCGACTTTAGTCACAGCCGGGAAAACACGACCGCATTCTAACAGCTCAGAATTCCCGCCTCTTCGAGGAAGATCTCGTTCGAAAAGTCCCCCTCGCGGCTGATTCGCTTGTTTATTTATTCCATGACTCACGAAACTGTTCGCGCCAGGGTTCTCGGTAAAAAAAAGACCTCGAAGCCGGGCGAAAATTCCGCGAGAGGCTAAAGCAATCGACGGACCTTTCTTTTAACTCTTTCATCATCGGTTAGCGCCCGGTATATGTATACCGTGAGCATTTCTTTAGGCATACTTATCGAAACGTGGCCTCTGCATACCAATGAACTCCCTTATATTCGTTTCGAAGTCTCTATTCTCGTTCCCTTTCTGGGTCACCTGGTACGTCGCCTTGTCAAAGCTTTTCCACACTTCTAGACAGTACATTTCTATAGTGCCCCTTGACACGGCTTCTCGAAATAGATGATGGTTCCTTGGGAACCGTCGGAATACTTCGAAGAAGAAGATTACACGATGTTTTGAATATGAAAAAATTGAAGGAACTCGGACACGGAGCAGTGCAACCAAGAGAACGCGGTGTTTCCAAGCAAAGGGCCTCGAAGTCGATCGAAAATTCCACGAGGATCTGAAAAAATCGACGAGTCTCGGGATCCAGTTTTCGATACCATTATGAAATCTCGATGCACGACGCGTTCGAGGGCGGTTCCGCCATTAAGCAGCCCGAGATGCTCGCGGCAGTCTTCCAGCGAGGACAAAAAGAAAGGACGTAAGGACAGGTCTGGCGCGATTATAATAAAATCGCAGTTTGTTCCTGGTCGGGGACCGCGTGTTCCCACAGGGCCAACTACTGGCACAGTCCACCTACCGCATTCGCCACGGTAACTCGCCGTACACTTTGCATACGCGCCGTTTCGGTCAACGGACTCGTGTAAGTGAATCTAGCGCGGAAGGTGGTCGATCTCGATGCTGGAATACGGTTTCGTGGCCGTTGGGCCTCGGTTTCGTCCCTTATAGGAGCCTGCCATTATCTAACCATTTGATCTAACCATTTATCCTAAGATGAGTGAACTTCATGAGAAGTAACGATCCACTGATTTGTTGTACGTTGCGCTCTTAATGGATGCCGTTACGCAAAGTGGAAGGAACGAGATGATATTTAACAGCTTGTAGTTCCCAGAACAGACGCTGGGATGCTCATACACTCGGAGAAATCAGAAATTCTGGTCTGAGATCTACTTTCTCAGACACGGACTTGAAATCCATTCCTTGCTTTTATCGCACTTATCTTTCATATCAAATTTCATGACTATAACGAAAATTTTAATCTCGAGAAAATTAAGGTAATGGGAGTGTATAATAAGTCTGGTTAACGATCGATACTGTTCGAAGCTGTTTCGCAATAAGAACAGAAAGATATTCAGACTTCCTGCGATCGCGCGCAACGACAGGACGTAACACGGGAATAGATTCTCTGTTCCCTGAAAAACTGTAGCGCCATGCACGGAACGGATGCGAGAACACTTCCATTAGATTCACCATCAAATTTTATCGTCCAACAGTTATAATGAATTCCAGGCGAGATTTATCGCGCCGAGAAATGACCGTTAAATCTGAACGCGAGAAAACGAAAAAAAAAAAACGCGAATATTAATGCTTGCACGCGTTGGGAGACGGTGTTTCGCGAAATTTTTCATCGAACGAACCAGTGACTCCTTGAGCAACGTTTACGAGCCAGTGTGTATTACTGCAAGTGAAATATTGCTCGATGTAAAACTCATTTCATCGTTGCGTAATGGAATAGAATCCCCGAAAATAAATTAGTTCTGTACTAAATTACATTAGTACGAGAGAAAAATAAATAAATCAGGTCTAAAAGAGTTAAAACACGAGCTAAGAACTTATCCTAAGTACTGTTTTGTAATACGTGCAAACGTCTGCAAATCCTTGGCGATTTAGCGAAACTAGAGATCGTCGCAGATGTCTGTTTCGTGCGGTTGGACGAAACGCGCGCGTGTGCTCGCTCGGTTGGAAGCGTCGATTAATATGGGAAACGCGTCAGCGTGGTTTCGCCCATTTTTAAGCATTCCTCGACCGACTCGACCCGCCCGTTAGGATAATAATTTCAAAAACGGACATAATGACATTCCGGCTTCGTGGCGGCTTTCACTGACAATAGATCCTCCCGGAGAACATTGACGGTCCTAGAATGCGTCGGGCACGTACCATCCTCGATTCACCGTTCCATCTTCTCCTGTTCTCTTTTGCCCGTTATGGCGTTCAATTGTGCCGGTTCATCGATATGATGAAGAGGAAAAAAGGAAACGGGGGGAAAACAGCTGCGTTATTAGAGCAACTCGACACATCCAGCGTCGCGTCACTCGCTTATCGACGACGACGTTTTCCTCGGGGTGACGTCGTTCGACTCTTTGGAATGCCACATTTTTCCCTACTAAGAATTATCGATATAGAGTCCAAGTGCTTCGCGAAATTATTGATTGTAGTCAGGGTATTTCGGGTGGGCACTCTGGATGTACAATATCGACCCGTGCTTGTTTTAGTTTAAAAATCGAATTTTACGAAGGACACCTGAAATAACGATCGATCGTGCAAGAGTACACCGAAGTAGCAGTGATACACTGTTCGAAATAAACCGTTGACTATGGAGAAACGGCAGAACGCAACGCGGAATGCCTGTTGGAAAAATTAATTATCGTTAATGAGACGAATAAATATGAACCCGGGTGAAACGGCACCGGAACACCGTAACGTTCGAAGAGCAGGTATTTAACTTTACAGTTTTGCGTAACGTTACTTTCATCCCGACCGGAGATGTTTGCTCTCGATAAGTAATTAAGCAGCCGACGACCACGGGCCGATAAATTGTTCGTTACCACGGATGGTCACGGGTACCGTGCGTGTCAAAACCCCGCCTAAGGTTCATTAACACGTTTCCTCCGTGGGCTACAGTTAGTCGGATGACGCTCCATCGGAGTGACTCGCTTGGAAATGGAATTTCCGTGCTCGAAATGGCTGCTGATGCAATCTCTGTCTGCCTATCTAATCGGATGTACCGGATCCGCCATCGAATCTAATTTAGATTCGTCTTCGTTTGGGGATCGATATCGCGATTGGGTCTTCCGGTAATACCGAATTCAGGAAACGCGTTCGATTAAGTAGACACGTGCACTTCTTTGGATTGGCAATCGAAGGAATAGGAGTGCGATTACTCAGATTATCGATGAATGTGTACACTGTATTCGTTCAGTTCTTAGGACAATGTCATGAAACAAAATCGAAGAAAGTAACCATACAAAAATCAGATAAGCGATAACTAGATCGCTAAAATACATCCGCGCGCTTCGTTGAAATCACCGCGGACCGCATCCGTCCGCCTAATCATTAGCATTTCCTAATCGCGTGAACGTGACATTGGTACAGGCTTCGGGCTTCCTTGGCGCGCGGTTAACGAGTGTGCGAGCATTCGAAATGTTAACACGTAGCCCGCGGTGCTAACAATAGGCTAACTGTAACCAAGAACAAGGTTTCCACGGTTCCTCACACTTTTCTTCCACCTGCGTACAGGCATACACACGCGACACGTCGCGTTTCCTCTCGTTCCTCCTTCGTTCGCCGCGTTGTTACGAAGCGAAATGAGCGCCCTCAGGTGACTGGACTTCTGACGATTTATTTTCGCCTTGGCAAACGCTGAAGATGGGCAATACAGAGGCACAAGTCAGTCTTGAGAACGATAGGCTCGCAGCGATGTTGTTTCTCGATGATCTACGGTAGGACCTCCATTATTGCAGAGAAACGTGCATGAGCGTTCTTGCAATGATCGAGGTAATTAATCTGAAAAGAAGGAATTCTAGTTATTCGGCTTACGTCGACTATCTACAGTCGACTGACTGCATGTCCACTATTATTAGTTACTTTCCCTTTCAATTTCACTGGTCCTATAATTTTGTGAGCAACACCCTTTAACTGTCAGAAACCGATTGCAACTCCTCGTACTCCCTTACGTCCTCCACCCAACGTTTAAATTGCTCCAATCCTCGAGTCTCCCCGTCTGAAATGTTTCCCGAGTCGAGCTCGCCTTACCCAACCGCTTGTCAAAGACAAAGGGAAGCCAAACTCGACATCCATCGCGATCCATTCATCTCCGATTCCGTGTCTCAATCCACGGAGGTCCGAGCGGAGCCCTCATCGCGCGCCCGTCAAAACTATACGGCAATAAGTCTCTGAAAATCACGGCAGCTGCGCTGGTTGCGCCGAGCCATTCGTCTTTCACTCACGAGCAGAGCCACAGTTGCCCGCGGTCATTGTGTGCAAATAACGACAAACCACTTGTTTCTTTGGATCGTGCCGCGGCCGTGCTAGCGTCTCGCGCGACCAATCGTGCCCCCTCGTTACCAGTTCCTTCCGATTTCGCGTTCAGGAACGAACCAACGTTCGCCATTTTTCTCATACTAAACAGATGAGTTTGCGTGGTGACGCGATGCTTGGTAAAGTACTTTTTTATTGAACGAATGCCACGATTCGCCGAAAAACAACGACGTAGTAACTGGTCGCGTCGTGACTAGACCGAAACGTCGAAACCTGTGGCGTTCATTAATCCTAAAAACGGGAGATCGCCGAAAAGCAGGCGCGTGTACCATCAGGAAGCGACGCGATAATCAAAATTCTCGCAAAGGTCGTCGCTGCTCCAGGCACCGCTCCGCCGGGAGGAAGTCGAAGAACCGGTAGGAACGTTCGTCGAATACCAACGGTTCATTTAACAATTTTCGAGGAGACATTGGAGCTAAGATTCGGACGAAGACCGGCGCATGGCGATAAAGAAAGAATCCTGTGCCGCGAGAGGATGAGGAGGATGAGGAAGAAAACGAAAAAGAAGCTCCAGCGTACTCGCAGGATCTTTGATCCGCGGTGACGCGGTATAAATAGAAACCTGGCTCCCTCCACAGGCCAAACCACTCTCCACCACCCTTTTCTTCGCTCGTTCAACTCCTCCGGCTTCTCTTCTTCATCCTTCTACCTTTCTCACCTTTCCCTTCGTCGTCTTCCACATTCTTCACCTTTCCCTTCGTCTACCTCCACCGTTCTTCGACTTCACCGCTCCTCTTCATTTTCCTCCCGTCCTGCTCCGTCCTCCGTCCATCGTCGTTCTCTTCAGGGTTCTTACGCACTTCCCCCTCGGGCCCCCCGTGAGCCAGGTCGCGCAGTAACCTGTTATTTCAAGACTGCGAATCGCTGGGAGTTTTTGCGGGTCTCCCAGCCCACGGCACTATAAATATCGAAGTTCCTTTTGCCCGTGGCTGAGCTCGTCGTCGGGCTGGCACACGGGGCCCCGGCTGCTGGCGAGGACGGAATCGGTGGCCCCTCCTTCCCAGAAAACGGACCCAGGCGCCTCTTCGTGGCATCTGTCGCGCGACGGACCCCCTCACAATTAGACATGATCGCCAGCGCCTCGTACGTCTTCTTTCTCGTGCTAGGAACACGCGAAGCCTGGATGCCGCGATGAGAAAAACCCTGGGACGCGCGCCGCGGCTCATCCTCCGCTCCCTCAGATCTGCCTTCGCCTGGTATGTCTCCAAGATTGCTTCAATTTGCGCCAGATCGCATTTCGGCGGGAGGAACCGACTGGGGATTCCCAACTCGAGGATTCTCGAGATTTCATCGCTAATTCCCGTCCACGTTTCTCAACATCACTTTTTGCTCTCAGGCTGTTGGAACTTAAATCGTAGCTTAAGGGGTTGATTTCTTAAAAAATTGAAATGGATCGAAAAGTACGATTCCGCGTAAAACAGCCACCTATAACAAACGTTGCGGAGGTGTGGATGGCACGAAATCCTCCATTCGAGGATCAAGGTGGAAACACATTATTGTCACGTCACACGAGTTTGCAGTTGCGTTGAAATTGCTTGGAGACACCCACCGCATTGTGCTGCCATGCAAATCAGCTCACGCCTTACGCGTCTTTCGTTTTCTGTTGGAACTTGAAACATAGTTTCCACCGTCAGCCAACAATGTTTGAAACAAATGCCCTCGCAAATTTATGGGAATCACGTAAGGTGACGCGACGCTAATATGCTTTCTATAAGTGATTTTTCAGGTTTCAAGGTTTCGATAGAAACGTGTTACTGGCTTTAATGTTACATGAATGCAAACTCGATTCTGTTAAGACGGCGCGTTTCTATCGAGCAGTTTTGGATTCGAGTTGTCTAGATATCGAATTCATCGATTAGAGAATACTTTGAACACGCTTTCGAGACATTTAATAATTACACCGGAAAGCTTTTACGAGCTCTGCTCAATGGTTCCACTCGTCTCACCGTTGTGAAATTAATGTACGGTTGTGAATGGGTTTGAAGATGAATTATAAAACCGTCGATATCGACTTTGCTATTGGGTACCGAGGATGACAATTTCAGCCAAGCCAAAATGACTCGACCACTCTGGTTTGAATTAATAATCCTCACGGAGAATAATTAGAACGGCTCCATAGTAGGTCGTACAATCGAGAAGAGATTAAAAGACAAATCGAGAATGACCCATTTCCGATAAAAAGCCATCGCTTTGGAAAATCGATTCGAGATATAATCGCACGTGTACGTTTGACCCTCTATCGGGTGCATTCTATTGCATTTTTCAAAATTTACCTCTTGGCTAGAACAGGAAATCAAAAATTTATCTACAGATTGAAACATTATTCTAATACAGTATAAGTTTGATGAACATCTATCCATCGGTTTAGTTGTTAACAATTCTTTAAAAAGCTGCGTTAATACCACATAGTGCTCCTTTCGAGGAAGTTTCGCGTGCACCAGCCGAATTGATTCACCTGTCGTCGAAAATCTACCTGTCCGATGACATCCTTGCAAAGGACGCGAGTACTTTCGTCGGATTCCCGCGCAGGCCGTCGAAGTCACGAGGAATCGTTCCCTGGGAGCACGCGAGGACCTTCCTCGTGACTCCGCGATGGTTCCCGGCGAAACACGATTGCCGATAATGAGCGTCGCAATTATTTCGATCTCCGTCGATGGGTCGCATAAATATTGGCAAAAACGACAATTATTTTCTGCGGTTTTGCGGTGGCCTCGCTGCTTTGCACGTACACACAGACGACGCGGGGAGCCCGGGATAACGGTCGTCGGCGTTGTATGTGCGTGGCTGATTAATAAATCCAGTTAACGGGGATTTATTTAGTCAGATAAACATCGCGCGCACTGCGCCGGGGCTTATCGTAATTAAATTTACGCCGTGGCTACCGATCGCGAAACTGTTCGTTCCCTGAATCTTAATTAACGACGGGATCGTGCGGCGCGCTCATGCCTGCGAGAACGCTACTGGGAAACGTTTCCATCGATTGTCTTCGCGTCGGGCTCCGGGAGCGTTTTCTGTCTCCAGCTAAGGGGTCAGTCTGGGAATTTTCGGATAAAGTGTTTCGGAACGAATACTTGGAAACTTGAAATTACGCCGCGTTTCTCCACGCTAAATTCAAACGTGCGTCTCAACCGTTCGAGCGCGGTGATAAACAACTTTTTTTGTACCGTACCAACCATTCGACGTTTGTTGTCTTCTTGAAGCGAGTCAGTCGGTTACTGATCGCCGTCGAAATACGTTCGAATTGTTGCGCATTTTGTCGCTTTTCGTTGAAACCAGTGCCGATATTCAATTCTTTGACTTCCATTCTTCATATAAAGGTCCACCAGCGCTTGAACATAAAGGTAGTTTACTTCTTCTTTACTCGGTATCTTCTTACATGTCGGAGAAATTAAATCAACGAAAATTATTTTTAATAGATGTTAATTCATCGATGCGTCAACCTCGAGTGTCTTGGGTCACCTTACAGAAGGTATCGTTTTACAGTAAATCCGAGTGTCGTATCTAACGATAAGCTTGCGTTCGAAACAGATTTGAGGTGGAATCCACGTTTTAATATGCAGAGGATGATGCAAAGCGTGCCGCGGGGCGTCACCCTGGGTATGGTGTGCGCGTAACCTTAAAAGTGGATCCGTGATATAACAACGGAGGCCAGGAGCCCGAGGAAAGCCCCTTTTATCGGTGTACAACGGAGCAGTCGGTCGGCGCACGGGGAAAGCACGTTCCTCGTCATTGGTATTCCACGGTCATCTTTCTGAGTAGCTCTGATTCTAGACGTAATTCACGGAATTCTCGTTTCGGACAGACCAGGAATCCCTATATTCCAGCACGCCACGCGCATCCCCGATGAGCTCCGGTCGCCACGACGAAAATTTCGGGGAACACGAGGCCGGGTTTTCCGAACTCGGGAACGATGCAAAGTCGAGATTAGGATTCCTAACCCGAGAGGTGGGGTTGACCTTTTGCTGTATTATGTCTCATTAATTATCCGAGCTGTCTTCGCTGGCGTTTGCTTTTATAGCGTCTATTATACTGTCTGCTTTTACACGATCTGTAACGTTACCACCATTTACAATAGTGCACACTCCACGCACCGTGTACAATAGTACCTACACCTATACCATCTACAAATAGTCTACATCCATACGGTAGTGGCTGCTTCCGCGGTATCTACAATACTACCTCATTCTACAGCATTTACCATAATGCCTACCTCTATATCGTTTACAATGGTGCCCGCTTCCTTACCACCTCTAACAGTGCCTGCAGCTTCATCACTTACGATAGCGTCTGTCACAGTAGTTTCTGTTTCCAGGGACCACCTACGATTGTACCTGGTTCTAAGCTATCTACAATAGTGCCTGTTTCCATGCCAGCAACAGTAGTTTCTGTCTCCACCTCGCCATTTCTTGGGTAGCTGGTACCCACTATTTAGAGTCCTTCCTGATTCTACTTCAACCACAACAGGACATATCCCTACATCACCTACGACATTGCCTGCTTCAACCCCAATAACAATTAAGGTCTACTCATACACCGTGAGACCTTCTATTATACCATCTCGAGTTCTTCTTTCTCACATTCGCAACAGTACCTACTGCTTACTTGGACCCAAATACTGCCTACACCTGTCCCACCATATTGCCAGCTTCTGCACCATCTCCAGATATCGTCGCGACTAGAGCTTGGCCGTAAATCGTCTCCGTAGACGAGGATTTTGAATGAGGTCCTTTGAATTCGAGCGTCGTCGCGGCGCCCGCGAAGGAGCCAGGTTTCACCGACGTGGATAGCTCGGAACCGTTACCTTGCATCCCGGTTACGCCGCATCCGGTCGGCACGTGGGTCAAGCCGGAGATTAATCAGGTCTCTTTGTCTTGTTGAACAGTCGGCCGCGGAGATAACATCGCCGATAGGACGATGGGAAAAAGCACAGGCTCGCCGGGCTCTCGCGTATCGACTCGATTTTATACCCGCGGGTCCCGCGACACGGTAGTGCACCCAGAAGAAAGTCTTGTAACCGATCCATTTACCGCGTCGCTTTATACGAGTGCCTCTCGTGTGTGGACGCGTGTGTGCACACGCGGATTAACGAGGCATGCGCCAGCCACGATGAAGACGGTCGGACCGGCTTGTAAATTCTGTGATCGGGGACGCGGCAAGGGCAGCTCGCTATGAAGCATATCGTGTACCAGGCGAGTTTCGAACGGGTTACGGTGTTACGTTTCCGTATTTCACGGATGAAGTCACACGACGCCTGGCATTAAAATATCGACGCGCCCCCGGGAGCGAGGAGAACGTTGTTGGGTCCAATTTCGACGCTCCCTTGGGCGTGGAATCCGCGGTGAGACGCTAGGATAGACTGTGTGAGATTTTTGAGGAGCGACGAGCCTCGAGGAAAAGAGTCGGGAGTTGGTCGTTACAGTGTTGGGGTTTACAGTTGCGTTACTCTGAGAATCCAGGAATGTTAAGTTGATAGTTTGACTGTCTCGATTCGAGGACCTGTCGAAATTTAAGGGTTGAAAGAAGTGAAATCTTAAAAATCGTCAATCAGTTTCAAAGATTGCGTAACGTCGAAACCGTAAACAATTTTTATTATCTTCCCAGCAACGTAACGTTCGAGTCGCTTCCTGTTGGAATAGAAAAAGATTCAAGGTACAGCCGCAGAAACGACTACAATGCAAGGAACTTCTCAGGCAACGGCGATTCTCATCGCAGAATCATCGCGATGCCTGCGCAAACGTAACTACATAATTATCGTACGTTTGCCGATAACTGCATCTAATAGCATACTTTGCCTTCTACTAAAAAAAAAAAAAAAATACCGATACGCCGTACATCTTCATAATCACGGTCTTAATTCGTAGCTATTGCCGGTATTAATTGCGCGTCATTATCGGTCAATGCGTCTCCGCGTAGCCGTCGAAGATGCGAGCCCGGGGAAATTTAGAAAAAGGAAATAATGGATCGTATCTCGCGGCGTGTAATTCTTATGATTTGCGTCAATTAAAGCGAGGCGCTCGCTCTTAAAACGTAATAACCGACTACCTATTCCGTGGACATAAAGGAACGCATTAAATGAAACTGAAGGGGAAATTATAGAGTCCGTCGTGGATAACACGAGGATACGCCGACGTCGGCCCACGTCGCGTAGATTCGCGTCTTCCACGATTCTGGAAAGCAACAGTTACCGTTTCCCGCTATATCTAAATCGAGCCATTTGGCAATTAACGTCGAACGCTGGTCGTACGCTCGGTAATTTTAACGCGTGGCTGCAAACTTTGTTGCAACAGTTAACACGTCATCGAGCCTTCCGCGTTACCCGATGGTCACGGTAGCCTCTCTTGTAACGGAAGGGGCTTATTAAAAATATCAACAGAGAGACACGGTGAGCGTGATTAGGTCGTACTAAATCGAGTAAGTTTAAAACGATAAAGATCGATATTTGACAGATCGATAGAATGGATTTGTTGCTGGAGTTTCGGTCGATTCCTCGAGTCGTCTATGGAATGGAAGATAAAGCTTTTAGGTTTTCATTCTATCCATAAATTTTGTGATTCTATTTCTACTTAAGCACACCCCAGGCTAAGTACATCCCATTCATCCTGTGATAAGTCTTCGGAGTCGGAACTATCTCCAACTAATGAGACCTGGGCACCCGATATTATTTACCACGTAATTGCTAATTATATTAACAGTAGGAGCGCGATGAAGTCATTAATTACGTAGCAAATAACACGAGCGAATTGGCTTCGATCTTCCTCGTATACTTTATCATACGACTGGCTAGATTGTGAACTAGTAAGGTAGGCTACGCGCTACTCGTCCTATCAGCTTCAGAAATTATTCCATCTATCAGACGCAGATCTCGATTATTTCCTACGGCACGCATAGTTTTCATTTTCTGTACCAATAACGCCGGAAATTTCATTCGTACACGATTCGTCGAGAAAGGATCGAGAGCCTCTAATTCTGACTCCCGCAGGAGAGTCTGTTCTAGGGTCTGTTCTAGGAACAAAACTGTACCTAGCCCCCGACCATCTAGGACGCCGATCCTCGGCCGTGGCACGAGGCGCTCCTTCGCGATAACTCGCTCCAATGATCCAGATCCATTTACCTAGTTTCCTGGAAACGTTGGCGGGGCGATGCACGACACGACGACCGACCACGAGGACGACAGCCGCGGTGACGAGGCTCGTCCTCGGACCATACGGCGGCTAGCGGTCTCTGTTAAGGCCGGTATACACTTGGACTCATACTGCCACTCGGCTATCGAGGTTCGTTGCCAGCCAACATTGCGTCCATATTGCCGGACTCCACTTTTTGAAAAATCTTAAATTCGAATGTCAAAGCACTTGGTACAGTCTTAACTTGTTATATTTCATCGCATTTCTCAACTTCTTGTTTTATAGAGTTAATCGATTCGTGCAATACACGTCTCATATGCACAATGATCTTTTTGGGTATCACACCCTTCTTACGCATGAAAACTTTCCTCGCCTATAGTGGAAAACTATATGGGATATGGCAACCACCCTATGAGAATGCGTCGCGACGCGCGAGTGTGTACTGGACTTTACGCGACCAAGCCGGCACGCGCATGGCTAGTCCATAATGCTTCGAAAAAAGAAACCGCTAGACCGTCGGCCCCCTATCTAACTGGTACATCGTTTTCGAACGGACCGTTCACCAGATTCCACGCAAGATTGCTGACCGAGCGAACCAACGCTGGCGACGGGCACAACGTGTGCGCTCCATTCCAGTGCAGCGTGTCACCCGCACTTCCGGTAACGCCGGGCCGTACGCTCCTAGCCTCGAACGCGGCGCTCTCACGGTCAAGGTCAGCCTGGGGAGCCAACACCGAGGGGACGATAATTGCACGACGCGTGGGTGTGGTCGCAGAGGTTATCGAGCCGCGACTCCGAACCGTGGAAACGAGCCTATTGGAGGAATTTCAGGCAATTCCGTGATCAGATCCAGAGGTTGTGGTTTCAGGAGCGCGATGGTTTGGCACATGAAATGGAAAAAAGGACGTTGAAAATGAAGTGTTTGAATGTTTGACGAGTGTTTGACGACATTATCCGTCACGGGAAATGATAGTGTTTTGTGTAGATGGCATAGGTCTGAATATATCGGAATGATTAAAAATCCACGCTTTAGTAGAAGTAGTACAGCACGATATTTCCAGCAGAGTCGCGCCTTTCCATTACCGCTCGCTCACCAGATTAGGTTATCCATCGTCGCGACGCGATAACAATTTCCTCCCTCCGCGTATCAGAGATCGGAGTTCGTATCGGACGACGCTTTCATCTCGCAGTTGTCCCTCCGTCCGCGCGGGGTAGAATTAATCTCGTTAGGAGGTATAATCCGATTCTTCTTTCCCGCGTGATTCGATTTCAGACCGAACGGCGACACCCCCAACGAAATCGTTATCGTTATCGTGGAAATTTCATCGCTGGCCCTTGTTAATCGATTTCTCCTCCCTGGGGGAAGAGATGGATCCAGTCTAGACGCGCGGTAGACGGTGAAATTATCAGTTACACGGGCTTCAAGTAGAGTTAATCCTGTCTAAGAGGCGCGGAAATCCCTATTTAAGAGACTTAAAAAATCTCCAAGAGCACGATGTGCAAGCTCCTGTGCCAAGTCTCCATCTTGAGAGGGTCGAAAGGGGTCGATAGATAAGAGAAATCGACCCTTTTCCACTATCTTAAAAGCTTGGAGATTCGTGATGGCAGCCATAATAATTAAATCTCTCCAAGTTACATAGCCTGACCTTCAGCCAATCCATTTAGCACTTCTAAATTAACAAACCCCCTAACTTCGTCTTGTATTACTAGTTAGAAATATGTTTGCTCCAACGTGGTGGGGATACTGAAACAATAAACATTCTGCTACGGGAATCGATACGTGTTGCAAAAGGATAGGTTGTCTAAAAAATTCGCTATGAGGGAGAAGCATCTCGAATCAAGTACCCCATTAGGGCGCGGCGCGGTATGCACCATTAATAAACACATGGCTTTAATTGCTGTTCTACGATGCTCCAGTTTCAACTGTCCGCCGGAGTCTTTGATCAACATGTGCGTTGTCTGCTAACTTTTCGACAGAGGACCATTGTTCTTAGGTTTCTGTGAAACCCTCGAAATTCTGGCGTATCTTAATCGTTTTTATAACTCAAGCAATTTCGTATTCTTGAATCGCTACCAAAGGGCCCTTTTGTAATTCTTCTAAGACGAAAACTTCTTTTAAAATTGAGATATCCGAGCAGACAATGCGTCAATCATTTCCAAATTACAATTTACCGCTTCGTAGTACTCCAAAGTTCGAACTGCCAGCACTCTACACGCCTTCTCACGCACGCAAGCTCCCGGAGGGGACAGCGCGTAATTTCGAAATTGAATCACGGGGTTCCAGGACCTCGAAGCCACATCACAATCAACGAACGGTATGCCGGGAGGCCTCGAGCTCCCCGTAAACAATTAATCGTAAATTAATTTCACGGGCCACGCAGCCGCGCCTCCGGCCATTTCATCAGATTTAATTCGTTTTCCATCTCTGACGCCGCCTAATACATATTCCCTCGAATATTCGGCCCTCCCGCGGATTACCACGCGTATAGGACGATCCCATTGTTTTCGTTTTTTCCGCCGACTCGTGAGAAGCGCAGAGATAGGAAGCGTCATTCCGAGAATGCACCGGCGTAATTGGGTAATTATCAGACTCTGAGAATTTGATACCCCATCGTGGCCCGTTCAACGGTGCCGGGATTTACCGTTTTTTCTTCCCACTTTAAAATTCCTGGTTGCGTGTCCTTTGTTTGGACTTTGAACATCCACCTTGGCTTAAATAGCTTTATCGTTACGTTAATCACTCGTAACTTGTACGCTCTGAAAACGTTTGGATACTTTGCTGGATAAACGTCTCGGAGTTGCGAACATTTTTTTCAAATACGATCGCATTTTCATAGGGAAATCAACATTTATATTAGCAGGAAGTCAAAGGACAAGGGTGGCGCCGCGAGCGACACTCGCGCGATACGATGATTCCTCCCCATCACGGAGATGGAAAAATAATTTTTAAATGTGCACGGAAGGTAGACGCTTCGCGGATTTCCATAAAAGTGTTTCGTCGGGAGGAACGAATTCCAAGACAGGGCTGGAGGTCCCGGGGTTAGGTAAATGGAGGTTCTAGCAAGAAGAGCGAGGAGCAGTTTTTACAGCACTTAGTCGGCGCACGCAGTTCATACGGATTCAGCAAAAAAGAAATCCTGGAAGGCACCGAGAGAGCAAAGGGACCTCCTCCCGGGGCCCCTTTGATCCTTGAAAATTAGCTTACAGTTTATTGCATTTTTTACAGCGCCTTTCATCTCGAGGATCTCACGCGCGCCGGCTAAAATCTCTCATCAATATGCAGGGTGGGCGAGCATGGAAAAAGTGTGGAGTGGGTTGGACGCGAAGGATGAGGGACGTTGTAACTAGAAAAGAATGGCGTGTCTGAACAAGGGAGTGTGAGAAGAAAAGGAAGAAGAGTGGCAGCACACTTGGATTCCGAATCGCGTCGAATGAAATCCATCTTAATCACGACTCATCGGATGGGAAGAAAGGAGTCCTTATTAAATTACACCCTGCGATATTTCCGAGCGTAACGCGTGGGACATTCGAGAGCACTTTGAAGGGAAAAGGGAGTTAAGTATGATGCGATTTATTTTGGGAGAAATTATCTTTAGAAAATGATTGTAACGAAACAATTAGTTGAAATCATCAAATTTATCGTTTAATTTATAAAAATTGCTTCGATGGATACAGAGGGTACGAATACTTATGGATAAGGAAAAAATTTGCTTCGCGCTGAAAATCCTGAATGTAAGAAAAAATTCCATTCATACCTCGCACCTCTAGACATTCTTCTTCTAATAATTCTCGTTTAATTGTTCAGAAGTTCCATCCGCTTCGCAGGTGCTTACTCATAAAAAACATTTATCTGATAACGTTTACACTTCCGTAGCGCGCACCGTAATTTATGTTTTCTCTGGAAAAACGCCGCCGCGGAATAAATTAATTGAGCGTCAATTACGGCCAATTACAACAGTTTTCGTTGGATTTAACATTACTTGTAGTCATTTATGCCACTGGTTCTCAAACAGCTGTCTAAAACCAATCCTCGTCATTCGTCAAACAACTCGATAAAATTGATCGACATATCGCGTAATGTCGAGTGTTAATTAATTAACAGACTTCATTAGCGATCGAAAGGACAGTCTCCTCTGCAAAAACGCAGGGTGAAATTCATCCAATAAACGGTTAATGGGTAAACTAGTCACGTTCGATGGTCGAGTGCCAAGTTTAGCGAAACACGGAAGGCGATGCCGTTTTTCCTCTGGACAGGTTATGTTAACTGGCTGCTAATTGCGGCCGCTACTTAGAGCCGCGTCGGTCACTTTCCGCGGCGAAAATCGCTGAAGAAACGTCGAAGGATGCGAGATTTTAATCAATTTGTTGCGCGGCGATACGTCAACATTTTGCAACCGCTCGTACCTCGAAATGGAAAAATATACGCGCGGTATCGCGGCCTCGGGCGGTGAAAGAAAATGACCAAGAGCACGAGACAACTCACTTATGGTTATAAAGCAATCCGCTGCTGGCATTGCTCGAATGACTCGGAGTGGCGACAAGTGTCGCGGATGAAACGGATACGTCGCGGCGTTTTTGCAGGGAAAGACGTCTTTCTACAGATTCCAGCTAGTTAATGGCGTTTAGGTCTTTATATAACGTTTAATTATTCGCGGAGGGGCTTCGTTATTCCTGGAATCTCAGATGTGTCACGTTCTTTGTTGCCGCTATCTCCAGCGGACAGGGTCTCACGGTTCTTTTGCTGATATCTAATCGATGACTCTTAGCGAACAGAGATGGCGAGAATGTTAACGCTTTCCATTCTAAAATTCGTCGGAAACGTAGCAGCGATGAGCGTTTCTTTCGAGTCGAGTCTTGTGGATTTGAAGTGTTCGAAAACTTGGGAGAACGAACAGGGAACCGCGTTAAAAATATATACGAGTGAAGAGAGACTAGAATAATAATTGCGAAAATCCTCAGAGGCTGTAGCTATGCTTGGTCACAGCTACCCGAGCTATAAACCAACGGACAATAGACCAAAAGCGAGCCTAACCGAAATTGGGAACCAAAGAAACGTGGACGTTTATTCGCGAGCATTGTGCGAGAGGATCCTCGACGTCCATTCGCCGAGATATGCAAGCTTCATCGGCCCTGACCGTTCGCACCCGAGCAGGAGGATCCGTTCTCGCGTTTAGTCATCCAGCCCGCGGCGATGCGCGAAAGAAGAGGAAGAAGACGAAGAAACCGAGCGGCGGAGATCGCAATCGACCCGGCACGGCCACGACATCGCCGACGAATCTCGAGTTCAACCTGGCCGCCTCTGACCGGTTGGTGATGTCACTCAATATTTCCGTTTTCGAAGAATGGGGGCCCCTTGGAATGGCCCAACCGTGGTGACGTCAACTCGCCCTCATCCCCCGGGTAACGTCATCCTAGCCCAGAGCCACGTATCCCTCGTCATTCTGCATTTTTCGGTCGCGGTCAGTTGAGCAGTCGGGTGCAATTAGTCGGAGATTTCTCAGATCGAGGAAGACACGGGTGTCGTTTACAGGAATGTTTATGGGACGTGGAGAAGGCTACTGGGGGAGAATTGGTCGTTGCAAATTTAACGGACGCTTTATTGGGAATTAATGGTGATGAGGGTGACGTAGTTGTCGCTGGGTAGGATTAATACTGGTTAGTATTTTTTGTAGAAGAGTGTGGCGAGTTAAAAGTGTCCAATTACGGGATTCTGTAGATATTGTTGAATAATTGTTTGCTAGTGTAGTATCGCGCCCCTGATTCCCAAGAACGAGGAATCAAACAAGAACAGGAATCGTAGGGTGCGGAATTGGTCGTGTAGCAAATGAATAGTTCAACCCTTTACGACTCTGTGTCTCCGAAGTCAAAGTACTGTAAAATTAGTATTATATATACTTCTTCATCCAGCAAAGGAATCAGAGGTTTGGCCAACGTTGACTTGTAAAACAAAGTTGTCAATTAGTCGCGTGAGCGGCTGTACGAGGCAATGGCCGTTGGCTTTCCTGTGAGATAACCTGCGAGTTGAACGACACAAGAGCGCGCCGGGACCGGATGTCGTCTCACTCGCTTTGTTTCCTCTTCGCCACGCGGGCCGAGGGAAAAGACAGCCGAGGACATTGTCTGCTCGCGAGAGCAATGTCATGGGCCGGCCGCTGACATTATTAGAGCGTTTCCACGCGAGAGCGAACGCCACTGGGCGAGAAACTGGAAGCGTTCCATCGAAGGTATGTCCGATCGATCGAGTCATCCTCGTCGATCGATCGCGTCGTTCCTCGGGTGGGGAAAAAGGGAATCGCTCTCCATCGCCTTCGTTTCGCCCCTGGCAATCGCGTGACGCGCTTCTTGTCGATGACGACCGATTACTCGATGCTTGAGTGATTTTATCGCCATATTTATTACGGCCGACGATATTGATTTCGTCGCGTTAAGAGCACAACGTGGTTTAATTATTGCCTCCAGGTGTAAAGGCTTCCTGCGCCCGGAGTGGAAAGAAGACGATAAACAGCCAATTACCGAATGAACAGACTTGTCGGATGTGTATACATTTTTTAACTACCTTTTCGATTCGTTTTTCGTTGAAGTGCACGCCAGGGTGGTCAACGAGTTTGTTTGTTGGATGCATGTTCTAGTAGTAAAGTTTGGTTTATTTTGTTTCGATGGCACAAACGAGTTTCAGCGATGTCATAGGAATGTCTTTCCTCGTCATATTTAATCTCCCCAGTGGGAATAACCGAAAGTGGTACAGGAGGTGCAGCTATCTCTAAAGAACGTGCACATAATGTTTAGGATCAGTAGCTCCTGCATACCAACAAACTCGCGCTAATAGTGGATACTTAACAGCGATGAATTCGTTTGTACTCTCGGTAGGGAACGGGTTTCTCGTATATGCTTAAACAAAAAAGGCAAATAAAAAGTTGTTCCCGCATTGTTCGCCGCGCAAGTATTTTTATGCCTCGAGTAAGAGAATCCTTTCAAGCGGAATACATGCGGCGCGTCCGAGAATATCTCGGTATTTGAACAATGACATCACCGATTGCAAACTCAAACACCGACTTTGTATCACCGTTGTACCTGACTGTTAAACAAACCGGTGACATCCAAATTGAATTCAAGATTCACAGATTTTCGCAGGGTGAAAGACTCGAGAAAAATTGAAATTTATTCGGAGCAATATATTCTTCCAAAACCAGCCCCCAAGCGGAGTTATCAAACTTGCATTGTAACCCGAAGCTATCTAAATTTCGAGACGCGACTATCCACCAATAGGAGGAAAACGAAATTTCATTTTGGCTTATCAAATAATTGCACTGTGCATCTTCGTCGCAGAGTGAAAGTACCAAAGAGTATCGCGACGTCGTCGACCACCGATGCGAGTCCTGCGTGTCGACGCCACTGGACCCGAGCTATTCCCTCTCGATCGTCCAAGCCAAAAGGACCTACGCGAGCGAGATATCTCGCCTAGCCCATAATCTATTAACGATCGAAGCTCCGTAATTCCTCGATTCTCCCCTGTCGCGGTCGGCAGCGGTGCGTGAATGAAACGAGGAGGTTGTCGCGTGACGCGTCCCGGCTCACGCAGGACGACGAACGTCCTGCATGATTCACAGGGCGATAGCAGGTGGAAAAAGAGAGGAGTCGAGTAAAGAGGCGAGGCTGGGAATGGGACGAAGGGAAGAGGAGTCGGACAGCGTCGATGACGACGGCGATGAGCGCGACGACCGAGGCGGATAGAGCCCGGAGTGGCGAAGAAGTCTAGGGTATCATCGCCTATAAATACACGCGCAGCCTCGGGCAAGGACGTCGTTGGTTACGGAGGATGATCCTAGACGATCGTCTTACGACGATGCTGACCTCCTCGAGCGGATCGACGTGCGCCGATCAGACACTGGCGAGCCCCGCTAATTGGTGTCTTCGGCAAGCCAGAAAAGGGATAGTCCCTGGGGGCCCTGTAATGAAGGGTATCACCCTCGAGGGGATTTCAGAATCTGTACGCATGCCAACCTGTAGGAAACCGCCACGGTATTATCCCCGGATAATGAGTCCTGGAACATCGTATACGCGGAAGGGACGGAAGGATCCATGGTACTTGGTCGATTCCCGCCCGAGATCGCCGGAGTAACGGATCAATTCCGGCGGCACGGGTCTCCCTCGTCTTCCTCTTTTCGATCGTCGACGACGATTAGCCCAGGGAGACACCGTCCTGTGGAGAATCTCGCGCTGTTGAGCGGAGCATGAAGTAAAGCTTCGATTTGCGCGCGTGATAAGGGGAGTCGTTTTCTGGAAACTGGTGTTTTGGATAGAAATTGTTGGATGAAATTCAAGTTTCGCGAGATTTATTTATGGAGGGATGGTAATCTCGTTTGACGGGGCTGTTAAAGTAATTGGAAGGAAGTGTAGTAGTATCGATCCCCTCGCGGACTCGGTCCGAAATAGAACAGATCCTTCTCTTGCAGAGAACTACACATAGGTATACAGTACCACCAATTACCGCATACCCTGTATATTTATAGAGGCCGATGCGCGAGGACAATAGTACTACTCGTGCAAGATAGAAAGGAATTCTATATTTCTTTATACAAAACATAAAAAGAACGTTAATTAATAATAGTTGCATATCCTTTCCTTTCTAATTTACCATTTATCTTCGGTGCCACTTCCTATAAATATCACTCCAAATAAAACAAAATAGTGTCCAATCAACGTAAAGTCGTTCGTTTAAAATGTAATCTCCCGACATGTCACGGCGGTAACTCGCGTTAAATTGGCTCAGGCAAAAATGTTGATGGACACCCGTAGCATTCGTCGTTGAAGAATAAGATAACGAGATAGCGTTGAAATACGAGCAAGCTGGATCCCTGTCGCTTGACAGTTCCTCGCGAGCTTGGATCGCGTAACGGGTGGATCGTCGCGGTAATTGAACCGTGATTTCGCGATCGCGTGCTGTTTTTTGGTCTTTTGCGCTTGACTAGGTTCGTCACGCGTCGAGATACTCAGGCTGCCCGCGGAGATTGATGTAGAGGGTTCTCCCGTTCGGTCGCGAGTGACAAATCCCATTTTCTGGACGTTGATCGTGATTCAGACGGACTGAATTTAGTAGTTTTTGTATGGGACACGTTGTAGGAGGTAATTATTTCTCCTTGATTCAACGAAGATCACCGAGTGCCGCGTATTTTATTTAAACACAGAACATAAATCAAATAATTCCAATTTAAATTGTCGCATCGCGTTGTAAAACATCCAGTCACATGGAGCTCCTAAAATGCTTGTAAACCAGTCAATAATTTGTAAAAGGTCCAGGGATAAAAATATAAGAAGCGAGAGAATAAATCTCTTGTCAGAAATTAATGAGATGCGATATTTTAGTCCGCTGTGTGCAACGGCGAAGACGATACCAAGTCACTTTTTTCTATCTAGAATTAATTTTATGCCTGAAGAGGGTTCCAGGGAAGAGAGCCGAAGTGTCGACTTCATAAATCATACGTCTCGTGTCTCTGCAATTTTTAGTTGCTTTTATGTATTAATTGGGAATAGACACTGTGTGTTTTATTTAGACAGGAATTTTTACGCGAACAAAGAAGCAGGAAAAATAAGGTCATTCAATTCTACGTAATGCATCAGAGAAATAACACTGATAATAAATCACTCGTTTCATTATAAATAATGAACAACTATTTAGTTGCAGTGAAATAGACACAGATTTCATCGTGTAGCAACGAGTATACAATTGCAAAAGTATTCAACATAATTTCAAAATGATTCTCCGAGAATTTTGATTACGTATTCAGCTAAACCGGTAGGTACTTTTTACGATAAACACCATTAAGGTAATTAAATAGAGTCACGGATACAATGACGCACAAGTGAAAAAGAAACGAAGAAGCGAAACCGTGATTTACTTATAATGATTACTACCGTCACTTATTATCGCTGACGTAATCCACGGACTATGTTTTACACTCTGCCACAACGCAACAACACACAACATCGCGGAGTTACGATCCTCGCGTTCTATTCGGTGTCACGATCTCCCCAGGATGCATCGGATCATTTATTGCCACTCTCGTAGCATTGAAATGTCTAACGGGAGTCGGTGCATTCCAAACCGTTTAATTGTCAACGATGGTCACTTTGATTCGAAAAGCAGAAACGAGAGGTTCCAAGGGACTGATATTCTCCTTCGGATCATTATCTGAATTCTAATGTCTTTAACCTTAAATTATGTAAACCATTTTTTGCTTAGAAATGTAAAATTTAACCTAGACGACAGATCGTTGGAAACTAACTTTCATAGCTAAGTGGATACGAATGGCGCTCGATCCCTTCGAGCATCCAAGTATCGAGAGAAACGGAGAAAAACGAAGTGCAGGACGCGCGAGGAAGTCGAAGTCGCAGGAAGACAGTCGTTTATTGGCGTAATCGTTACCTTACTGGGATAATAAATACATCCTCGGGCGATACAGTACAATGTTCTCTCCGCGTTTTTTTCGCGAAATCCGCGATCCGACAAAGAAAATCCTCGTAAATACAACTGCAACGTTTTTACACATAATAAATAATAATATCCCTGTTCTGACTAATCGTTGGACAACTTAATCAACGTGTAGATGTCAATTGCAGAGGAATCTATTTATCCATCTTCCTCTCGCAATAATCGGCGCTTCTTTCTTCGTTCAAAGTTTGAACACGATTACGTCGAACGCAGAATTTGTTCCTGCCTCGTCACCGCGTAATCAAACATCACGAAATCGACGTTTATTTGTCTGGACGGTGGTCTGGAAGGAACGTACGCGCGAGCTGCTTAAATATTCGGCCATCGACCGTTTGTGCGAAAATCTCGCCGTGAATCTCGATTAGCGGATTACAAAATGACCAACAGACAAGTTCAATGACACTTTTACACAATTCTGCGTCTCGAAGGATCCGCCACACACGTCGAATCCGTTTATCGAATCGGAATGTTCGTTCCATGGGAACCCTCTTAGAAACGGGCGGAGGGTTAGCGATAAGAAAGTGGACTTACCGTACTTTATTTTCCGTGAGGGGATTCGAATATCCATTAGATAAATTTCTAAACTTCTAGAAAGCTTTTAGAAAATTTCTAAGCTTAAGAATATCCGTTTGATAAATTTCTAAGTTTCAGATTCTATCAATTAGAAGCTTGTTTACGAATATTTATCTAAAATTACAATCAGCCTTGTCCTTCTCAGTCTTAAACGCTTTATTATTACTTAACTTGAATACGATCGTAATGACTCGGCCGATAAATAGCATTCTCTTAAATTCTACGAGCATACAATGTCGTTCGCTGAACTTTCAATGGTAGGGGAACGTTAATCGCTCTTAAGGACGTGGAATATTTAACAAGGATTGCTGAACATTGTTCACTTGTCCGTTGGAACAATCGCAAGGGGCCAAGGGTCTTCCTATTTCTCATGTGCGTAGAAATCTCTTACATCTCGCTGTACCTGATTGCACACGGTTGTTGGCAATCATGGGCGGTTCAAGTTGCAACAGGCAAGATAAATGTTGGGCATTTCGCGAAATCCATTTATCCGACATGTCCCGCGCCGTACAATGTTGAGGTAGCGAGAGCTGGTTTAAGTAAGGATAAGATATGAAGTAGCACCGCGGTGGTGCGTTTCACTCGTTATCAAGAGTTAGTCGCACTTATTTGCTAATTTATCATTTCCACACTCAATTAATCAGCGATGTATTAACCACCGGATACCACTATTCTCCGTGATCGTCTTATTATGTAACAATTTATTAGCGTTGTATTTCGTTCGGGCTCTCTCGTTTCTCAGAGGGTACGCGGAGGCGCGGGTTCAACTCGACAGAAGTTACCATACTGTAGGATTTATTATATGTTACTATATTTATAAAATACTGACTTAACTATCAACGAAACTAAAATGAATAGAGTCCGCTCAACGATCCGCTCTACGTCTATTCGCGCTGTCTTTACCCTTCGACTGCTCAACCAAATCTGTCTCCAACGCTTCTTTTTCTACCTCCCCTTAAAGTTAAACTCTACCCAGGGTTTTTCCCAGGCAGGGGAACGTTGTTCTAGGCGGCCTCGCCGAGACGCGCCTGGGCAACATCAGCCCAAGTGGCCAGATCATAAATTAAACTAAACTAAAGCTACGTTACAATATCCTTATACCTATCCTATAGCTAACGCTCTCTCTCTTTCTCTCTCACGCACACGCACACATTCCCACTCATACAATACCTACCTGTTACCGTGCTAATTTTAAAAGTGACGTCAACGATCAAATTGAAAATTGAATCGAGGGCATTGGTGAAGATGCTCTAAAAACAACAAGTAAAAAATAGACTAAACGCCGTGACAAGATTTCGTTCAGTATATTATCTGAAAGAAGAGAATGTAATATTACTTGAATTTCCGTATGCTCGATTTATCTACCAAGGAAATTGCAAACGCGATTAGCCAAAGCTAATAATAGAGTTCCACAAATGCATCGGCAGCCCTCTTCCACATCTTTCAAGACGTACCTTCCTCCATCCTAGGTGTGAAATATTCATATTCCTCTGGTATCGCTAAAAGCATCAACGTCCATCTTCCCGCGAGACAAATTGCACGTATACCTCGGCAGTGCTCGGATTTGTACCTGGTCCAGCGGATCGACCAACTGTCGGCGAACGTTGCGCTTCGTCCTAAAATAGGTGACCCACGTCACGGAAGAACTGGTTGTACAAATGCGCTTTCTTCGTATCGATTCGGAGAACGCCTCTTCTCCTCAGCCAGTTTTCGACCCAGGAAGTGTCGTCGACCCCAAAGGAAACGATTAAGTAATCCCAGCCACGGCCTTCGCTTTCTGGCTGGGGAAATCCAGCCGTGTTTCGTGTGAAAAGAAATCGAAAGGACCTGTACCCAGCGTCGTGCACGACGACGAAGAGAAGGGAAAAAGGGTCAACTATCTTCCCGGTTGTAAATGTTCCGCCAAGAAGAATGGTGATTACTGTAATGGTAGTCCTTTTCAAAGCATCACGTGCTCTTCCTCGGTCTGCAACTCGCGACGCATTGGGTCGACGACCCGAAATCCTCAAGCTCGTCTCCTAAATTCGTCTCTATGTCTCATTCGCTTTTCCCTCGGTAAAAAGTTCGAGAAATAACGTTTGTCGCGTGGAATCGAATTCGAAGGTCTCGGCCCAGAATTTATCTGAATTTTAAATCTTCGAGATATTCCAATCGACACGGATACCACCATTCTCTCCCCCATAAATTCACCCGTTTCATTGATCGTCATTACAACGAAAAAATACGTGGTAAACAGTGTACAGTACACTCGGTAACCACGTCGTAACTACGCCTGGAGTCGCGCGATAAAGTATTAACCTCCGCGGTGTACATTAGCCGGCGGCGTGGCTGAACAACGTCCTGAGCTATGATGTTCACCACCCGAAGGGGTTAATAAATAAACGGGACCCTACCTAGGCGGTGTCCGTGATCTCTCGCGGCTTCTACGCATAATTCATCTCGCAATAAATAATGACTCGCCACCAACGGACCAACGACCAAACTCGGGGCGACAAGAAATATTTCAATTACATCGCGATTAACTTATTTTGTGGCGAGAAGCGGAGGGGAACAGGCCGAACCAATCTTTTTCACCGCAGATTTCACGGAACCTCTCGGACACGGCATCTCCCGGCGAACGTAAATCAAACGCGACGAGCCATCGATTCCCCGAGCTAACGGTTAATTTCTCAGAAGACAATCGCGGTCCGATCTAAAGGACGCAGCAGGTAACAGGAATCATGGACGCTCGATGCAGCGATGACATCAACCAGCCATCGATTACGATCCCTCGGCCAAATGAATTTTTAACGGATGCCTGGAACACGTGGATGGAAATGCGCGTTTGTAATTCGACGCGATGAATTGGAAGTTTGAGTAGTTTAAGCTCAGACTATATCGATGTCTTCGGTAGTCATCGAGGGATCCAACGAGTAAATTCTGCGAGACATTCCAGTTCGACAGTTAATTATTATATAATACTCCCGTAGCTCCGTATACTGGGCCATTTTAGTTACCCAACACCCTCCAGATCCTCCAGTGACTATTTTCTTCGATTTCGCAACTTCAGTCTGGACCAACGCCTCGAGAGAAATGGGCGACGAAGAATTTCCAGACTTCAAAGAAGGTAATTGGCTCCGTGGGGTATACGGTCGAGTCGCGTAGCTCCGTTCGTAAAATAGTAATCAGTGTCGAGTTACAGCCTTTGACGGATTGGCGAGGGCTCGTAAACGTCCCCTCTTGGCGCGACACGTGAAGTCAGGGTCTGGGTTAGGTTCACTGAAGTCACTGCGAACCACCCACCTCGAGGAAACGTAGCTCTAGCTTCCCTGTGTTTACGTTGCTCCAGATCGGGTTCGATGACACAGGAAGAACGCGATCTCGTGTCTTTTTTATCGACTCACCGTAGTTATTTTCGAGTCTCTGTTTAATTCAAAGGGGAGAGTCTCTGGCAGTGATGGAATAAAGTTTGATTTGACGGATGAAATTTTCAGAAGCCTGCGAGAATACTCCTCGCGAGGGTAATTGCATAAATTCTCTGAAAGGATTTCCTACATGCGATAAAACGCAAGCAAAAATCGTCGAGTTAAATTGAGATACGATATTACGATGCGTACGAATAACAAGAACCGCGGTCGATGGTCGAGGGCCAGTCGCGTGGAATAACTTTTTGATTCGGGTAAAAAGTCCAAATGGCTGTTTCATTTGCGAACGACACGTCTGCGTTACAGTGGATCCCATGGAACGAAGGGATCATCGAATACCGTTCGTCACGAGGATATACCACCGGTGGTTACGCATTTCGTGGCCGAGTATTTGGTTACAAGCCGCGTAGCAATCTACTTGATTCACGAGACAAGTCGCGCTAAACGACGTCGTTCAATTATATTTATATTTTTGCTAACGGCCCATTCCGCGCGGATCGTGCGTGGCCTGGGCAAATCCTGTTCCTCCTTTCCCACTGAAATATCGATGCCTCTGGCGACGGGCATGCCAAAAGCCGGATCAGGACCGCTAAAAGACTTATTAACACCCACGTACTACTTCCAATTCAGCCACCCCTCTTTAACTCATCATAGAAAATATGAAATTTTAATACGTTGTTCACCGGTCACGAGTAAACTCGTGTTTGCACTTGCATTATCTATTTCAATTTATGAAATCCAGTTCAAAGTGTATTTTCCTCCTCTCGACCTCTCTCAAAAGTTCCTAGAAAGATGCGTCCAGACGAACTCTTCGTTTCCACGTGAAACCGGCCCTGGTTTCGGTCTCCGAGAGGACAGCAGTCTCGATTCCGCACGAAAATGCATCAAGATGCACGTCATAATCCTGCCCTCGCGGAACACGTTTCTTTCCGCGTTTCACCCGATGTTGCATGGATACGACATGCTTCGAGGAGGGGTCGCCGATTTTCGGGCTTCTTTTTCGTGAGCCGGCAAACGGGCCCGCCGCCGGACAATTTCTTTTTACGCGCTGCAGCTCGCTTGAATCCAAACGGCACGCTCAGTTGTTTCAGGAAAAATCGTAAAAAGGCGTGCACTGGCTACCTGGGCCACATAAAACGTTGCGATGAAGCCAGGCGTGGCTCGAGGGGGCTGCTGGACCACACCCATCGAGGGACCTCGTTCTTTTATATTTCGACAGAATTATTTTCGATTTTCTAGCGAGTTTTCACCGAATCGAGCAACACTCTTTGATTTTTAAGAAGTAAAAATAATTTTTAGAAAAAAAAATAATTCAAGTCTGAAAGTGTTAATATTTTCACTGCTTTGGAAATGAAACATGTAATTTCTGTACTTAGCTACTCAGAGGGACAATGGAGAACAGTAACTTTCGACTTATTAAAGCATTAACGTTACGGTACAAGAGTCGTGTGAGAGAACGATGACCATTCTATCCACCGATCGTTTCTTTCCGTCCACCAAGCGAAAAGAATCGCACAGAGAGCTTCCCATGAGAGGTTAGAAGCTAAAGACCCGCAGCCACGTGCAAGAAACAGGATTCTGAAGCTTAATGACAACTCGGGTGTCACGGTGTGCGACGGTGTTATTGAAAACACCGATGATCCTACTCGTCGATAACGGTCCACCAAGATTGCTTTTAGATAATGCCGCTGGGAGGATAATCGCGGCTGTCTCGATGAAGTTGTACGGCCGTACGATTGGAAAAATCGACAGGAATCGGGATATCCTGCCAAGGTGCGCGATGTCGACGCTTCTTGCGTCCCCGCGGGAATTAATCATACGTCTGTGGATCCTAATTGTCGCTGGCAATTGAAATCAACCCATCAAGTGGATATTCAGGCCTTCGAGAGAATTTTTTTACGAAGAACTACAAAACATGGAAAGTTGAACTTTTACACGATTATTTGTCAGTTCTTAATTATCATCGATTAGCGTGCCGAGTCATAAGCGTGTTCATACACGATCAAGTTAGGTCAGCCAGTCCCTGGTAATCCCCAGCAACACTAACCGGAATCTGGCGTGGCTAATTTACATTTTTCCAGTTAAAACAGCGTAATAAAAAGCAGACGAACCTCCCATGATCAACACCGAATGTAGTTAGACCGTCGTTTAATATCCCCGAATCGATAAACATGATCGTCCGACGCGTGTTTGGTCGTAAATAAATAAAGTAAATAATCGGCTTAAACTATCCATAACATCGGTAGTCTGCAACAGTATTCCAGCCGTTTTCCTTCTAAATTTCACCAAGCTCTGGACACCCCCCCCCCCCCCCCCCCGCCCCCTCCATCCGCCGCCGCCGTCGCCGCCGCCGCCGCGCAAGAAGTACTCCGATGCTTGTCGCTCTATTTTACCGTCCGACTCCGACCGATTCCTCGCATAACTAGCTCAACTGTTGCGTGTACCCGCCCACGCGAAACCCGTTTCCACTTCCTGATCGAGATTGCCGGCGTCGTCGCGTGCGGGCCGACGTAACAGGGAAAATCCGCGACGCCTGGCCGCATAGAGTAATTTGTACGCTCAGTCGGCGTTACTTACGAACGCGTTCCCGTATAACGAAGCCAGCGAAGGGCGTATCAATTATCGAATTACATCGAGTGGGCGCTCCTGACGACCACGGAACGGAGACCTCGATGCTCCACTTAATCGGAGACATCGACGCACAAACGCGAAGCGTCGAAAAACCGCACGTTGCTGTGGGCTTTTGCGATGGCGTCATTTGTCTAAAATATTTATTTCATCGCGTTAGAAAAATTCAGATGAAGATGATGATACGATATGAATTTCAAGTATCTAAATCGCTTTCATAATTGAGATCCTCTTTGGAAGTTAGAATTCCAATAACGCAGGATTCTGTACCAGCTTGTAGCGACATCGCCGGTGACATCTTTCTACCTGGATACACTCGAGCATAGATCACCGTTATCAACAAATTCTGAAACTTAATTGGAACGAAGAGAATTACGGGCATAAATCCGTCGCGTTTCCGCTCGGAACGCAGCCGATCGAGTGGAGAACATCGCGGACATGGAAAGACAGATCGACCAAACGACGAGCACTCGATGTACGCCGATGTTCGACGAGGAATGCCAAGCCGGTCCTGAGCTAACCTCCCGACTGCCGGTAGTCCTCGTGTGTTCCAGCAGGATCGAAGGAATTTAATGGAACCTAATGGTTATAGCTTCGAGGTTCAAGACTCGACGAAGTCATGCGCGTCCTCTTCTCTCCTTGAATTATGTCTGCCGTAGCTAGGCATCGAGCCACTTGTTCCAATAGAAATGGTCCGCGGAATTGTCCAATTCGGAGATGGGAGCACGGAAATACTATGGATTGGATCGAGCTTGGCAGTGCGAAAGAATTGCGTTAAATTTAATATGAAGCGAGTCGAGTCTGAGTCAGCAAGCACTGTTCGGTAGAAATTCTATAGGCAAGAAGATATTTTCATCGATTGTCTAAATAACATTGGACAGTGAATCGTTCAAAGAAACTTGACGGAAGGAAAATAATATTAAATCGCTTCATTGGATCGCGAATAAATTGCCAGCGAAAGGGTTAAAGGGATCACGGCGAGGAACGACGAAAATAAAGAAGTCTGCGAGTCCTCGCGAGCCCTACGGGATAACGGGTCGCATGTCGACTGCCAGCTGAATTTATCTCGAGCCTATAGCGTAACGAGCCGTTAACAGAGAAACCTTCTAATTGCGGGAGAAGTTAAAGCCGCGCGAGTTCGCGGTGTACGCGAATTCCAGGAAGGTTCGGTACATTTAATAGAATCTAATGAGTATAGCTCGGAGGTTAAAGGCTCAGAGGCTTGACGCTTGTTCCGTTGAAAGGACAACCGTCCTGTGAATGGAGACTTAAATACACGTCCCGTTAGAACGCGGCACTACTGAATCTGGGACCGAGAACTCGGGGATTCGAGACTGCGCATATTTTCCTTTCGTACAACTTGCGGTTTTCACGGGGGAAAAATTTCCCTTGGCAATTACCAAGAACTTTACTTCCCGCTGCTACGTTATGGCCATTGGTATGTGGAACGCGAAGTGGTGGTATCACGGTTTTCATCGATCTACGAAAAATACGTTTACAGTACTTCGCGACCTATTTCGTTGCTTCTCGCGGAGGTTTCTTATCAGTCGATCGTTGCGAACGATAACGAATAATTGACTTCGGTGCGAGTCGGTGTTCGGGTGATTCATTGCTTTTCGATCGAAGTGTTTAGCGCTTTTCCTGCATGAGTAAATTAAACGAACGACGTTGCTTGATGCGAAGTACTTTTCCTTCGTACTTTGTTTAATTTTGAGGAATATTTTATAAATTTTGTATTCAATTCGTGCATTATTCGATTTAGTTTCACGTAAAATATCATTGCATTTATTTGAAGGAGGTGTCTCTAATCGAAAAATGCCCTCGTTTGTCTGCGCCCGGACTAGAGTAACTTAGCTCACGAAAATCGTTGGATAACCGTCAGAGAAACCCTGAAACTGCTCGATATTACTGGCAATCTATCGCGGCAAGATAGAGCCGCGCGTGAAATGGACTGTTCACGATTGTCATTCGTAGGACGGCACAGAAAATCGCAACTGGCAGAAAGTAGGCGCCTTCTGATTCCTGGCGAACCGCCAGGAGCATCGCGATCCCACACTCCGGACTTCCAGGAGCCTAGCCACTGGAAAGAAGCCCCGCTATCGATCTCTCGAAATAGTCTACCGTAGAAAAGTGTCTTGGGCGTGTTTGGTGAACGGACACGCTGATGAATAGGGGAGTCACGTCTTGGAAACTAGACAAGTTCCCAAGCTGATCTAACCACGGGGCAATGAGACGTTAGAGGAGGCCATTTTATTTGATTGATCCGACACGTATCGCCCCTATAAGAAAGAAATAATAATAATAATGGGGAATATATTTCTTAGTGACAAATGTACCCAGACCTGGATAAAAAATCTTGCGCGAGTTGTTTATTTTCAAAGCCTGATTAAAAATTTTGTTACTTTGACGCAAGCAGCCATGAAATATATCTCCGTAAATCATCGAAACAAGCAGAATTGAGGGCCGCCAATCAGCCATTATAAAATATTCCAATCGAAATAATCGATGGCGCGACAAGATCGCGGTCCGACTGTCGTCAAGAAAAGTTGGTAACCCTGCATGAAGAATTTATGTTCATCGACGACTCTTCCGCATTGGATCGATTACACACGATATTTACGCGGCTCCGCAATTATGCGCGCTCCACTTACGAGTCGCCGCGAACCGCGCGTTAAAAGCGCGAATTCCCATCGTAAACCGCGTTGCCAACGCTGTTCGATGAAAGGATAATTTTATTACTAAATTACTTCCGCTTACGATTAACCGTCGACCATTACTTGACAGAGGTGCATCTCTATAAAGAAGAAATGTATAATCGCTCGAGTTTCTCTTTTTCTGCGGAGATGCGCAAGAACCACCGGAGCATGAATCCCTCGGACACCCTTGAAGTAAAACCATCCAACGAAGTCAACAAGCGCGAGCACCATCCTCCGATTTAATTTCCATCACAATTCAATTTAATTTCATGAAATCCCTGGTCCGTTCGCAGCTCGACGATTCCCCATCTCCAAAGCGACGCTTTCAATTTTTCCAGTAGCGCGCATCGAGCGTTTCGCGGTCGCTGAATGGACGGGTAATTTTATCGCTGAATTACTTCCACTTGCTATATAAGTCCCGACCGTTACTTGCCAGGGCTACGTCTCTATAAAGAAGTAATAATTAGTCGAGTTTCTCTTTTTTCCGCGGGAGGAGCGAAAGGAGCATTAGCATCCGTTGGCTGGAAGGATAATCTCTCGGACACCTCTTGACCGCGTCTATCGCGGACAGGTTGCTTCCCAGGCGTCCGTCTCTATACCCCATGATGAATCCAGTCATTAGTTTGATCCCCGTCCGTGCGTTCGATCGTCGTGCGGCGTCGGAATGATTAGCCTGGGTCTCGGCGTCGAGAGCGTTCGCGCTGGCGTCGTTACCGTTCGCGGAGCACGGGGGTTAACGAGTCTGCTGCGTCCTCGGTCATCGGGGTTACTTCTTTATCGCAGCGGGACGCGAGAGCTCTCCTCTCTGTCACTCGTTTTTCACTGTCTCGTTTTCCCATCGCCGAACTCAATCAACACTATCCCCTGCTTGTCGTAACAGGCATCCCCTCTCTAAACCATCCGCGCTATTTCCAATCGTAAACAAGAAAAGTGCGTCTGGTAACAGTAGTTCACCTCCTCGAATAGTTCGAAATGTTGATATTAATGGAGAAAAAAGGCGTCCCGGCCGGATATCGCGGTCAATAAACCGTCTCTATCGCTAAATGAAGCTTAATTGCTTTGGGCGCAACGCGAAATGAGAACTCGAACGCGGATTATTATTTCGCATGATTTTGTATTATGTTATTACACTTTACAGGCACATATGTTAATCACGTTCGAGTCAACGACAGTTTAACTCCCTTTGGTATATTCTTCCCTCGTAGCGTCGAGGTTATTATACCGTTTTGCATTCTGCGGATTGTGGCGTTCTTTTCGCGCGAGATTAGCTTCTCATCGTAAAATCTCGCTGGCATTCCATAGGATATAGGAAATTAAAAGGTGCACTAAAACGAAATTGTTGCGTCGTCGCATTTCCGTGGGACGTCGACGCTGCGAACTCTATAAAACCGCTACCCTCCGACGACTCTTGGTCCACGGGACCGTTCAGTCCCTAGAAATTTTAATCACTCCTGGAATTCCACGATTTAACAGCTCTGCAAGGAGATGGAACGTTTCCTGCGATCGCTATACAGCTCAGAGTTCGACCATCGTTCGATGGAATTAATAAAAACGTCGCCCTGGTGATTTCAACGCGTGGCAGAGCGCGAATGCCCCGTTCAAAGCATAGCCATCCATTTCCTAACGAGAACAAAATCACGCTTGTCCTCGCAGAACGCACGAAACCGAAGGTGCGAATTGTTCAACCAACAACTCATCGCGTAATTGCCAGTCCATACGCGTTAGCTCTTTTATTTCTATGTTCCGAGAATCTCCAATAAAATATTTCCCGCTGCGGGGAACAAGTGAAATGAAGAGACGCACGAGCGTCAATTTCCGAGAAAGACACCTGCGTGCAACGACGAAACGGATGTTGCAGGCAAAATTTTATTCGAATGATAAATAACGGATGAGATCAACGCGTGGAAATTTATTTCCGTCGGTTCATTCGGTTTGTATTCCTCCATTGTGAAATCACTCGATTTTACAATTGAAAACGTTCTTATTTTCATTCGACAAACTAAATATTGTTCGCGTAACTCATTGTCAGTTTTTATCATAGCTTTGTCGTTCATTAGTCACGGAACTTACACGGTTCGCAGTGTCTATGCTCAGCGTGCACCTAATCGTGTCGTCCATCATCTCTGGGACACGTTACCAGGTTTCACCCTGAAGTGTCTGCCCTTGGTCTTCGGTTTAGATAAACCCACTGCTGCGTTGCTGATGTTCCTTCGCCGGAATGAGGAAACTCTGGGACATAAACGTAACGAAACGCCGCGGGCAAACGGCAAATGTCGAGGAAAAGGGAGCGTGGAAACTAAATCGAAGGGGAGCCTTTTCCTCTTTGTCACGCGGTACGTTCACAGCGGCGAGTTTTCCCTCGTTTTTGCTTCTCCTTTGAAATCTGCGCGGATATTTTCTTTTCATTCGGACAGTTTTGCTCGGTCTTTGTTTGCTTTGGCCATTGTGGCTCGCGAATCTGTTCCGTCGTCGTAATATAAATGTAATGCGTTAGCATGCGAGCTGGTTTTCTCGACACAAAGAGCTTAAAGCGCGTAGCTCCACTTGCAACCGACTTGCGTGCCTTTCAGACTTGACCGTGTCGAATATTTTCAAGTCATCCACGGATAATCACTGGTCGGTTGCAAGGTAGACGTATCAGTAATAAATAGAACGAGCATCAGGCCTGAAATAGGCATTAGATGCAAAGTCCAGATGTTCCTTGAATTTTACGTGGTCATTGAACTTGATCACCTAACTCTATTCATCTAGGTAGAAGCGTGTTGCAACATGTTGCCATAAATTCCTAGTTACGATTGTCTGGCGATTAAAACGGAGCGACTGGCGGCGTCAAAGGCTTTCTCGAAGCCGGTAAAATCTGCACGTTCCCGGTTGCTAATCTCCGGAGTTGGCGAGGCAGCTCTATTGGCTGTCCCATAACGACGGAACCTCTACTAACACGCATTTTCGGTATTGGCCGTGTCAAAAGCTACCGCGTGACGAAGGCCGTGAACAAGATAGAGCGACAGAGCAATAGTAACTATCGGCTTAAGGTTAATCCTAGGACACCGGACGCACAATGCACGCGGATATCGCGGTCAGGTCGACGCGTTATCGACGGTAACGGTACGATAAACAGATTTTCGCGGCGGCATGCACGCCTTTAATTATGATACCGCCGGCCGTCCGTGAACGCTTACCGCGGTTTTAACGAAACGTGGCCCGTCGGCGGTTGCCATTCATCACCGATTACGCTCGACTAGGTAAATCACCCGACGCCTCTATTCCTCGACGAGCGGCGATTTTCTTTCAACGGTCGGCCGCTTCCAGTTGGACGTCGCGCTTGGAACGTAGCTGGACGACAATTACTTATTCTGACGCGTCAACCGCTGGATAATTAATCGTCGTCCAGTCCGCCCCCGCCCCTCTACGGCTGAGCTGCGAGTCAATCGACGGTGCACTGTAGGTGCACCTAATTGCACCGGCAATAATTATCCGCGTACCCATCGGCGTGTGTGAATCACGATGTCCAGGTACGAGCACGTCATCGAGAGGATCTAGCGGAGACGACGGCCCGCAAGATTTACGCTTCCCCAGGGGTGAAAAGGAAACAATAAAACGACGCGACTGGCTCGCCTCGATCGCCGTTTAGATTCTACATGCCGTGGGAATTAACGCGAGGACACTATTCGTCGTGAATTAATGGCGCGAAGGTGTTGTGTTTACATTGGAAATTGATTGACAAGGTTTCACCAAGGGATCGTTACCCAAACGAAAATAGAGGAGAACGCTTCATTGAGCCAAGTACTTGGAGCCCACGTGAAACTCTAGTCTAGAGCAGTTGCAAGAAGTGTTGCTCTTAGGTTCAATGTTACTGGTGTTACGAACCTCATTATTTGGTCAATTGATAATATTCGCGTATTCCTCTGTCTCGGTACCAAAAGGACGTTTCCTGTAGATTCCTGTAGGGAGCTCGGAAGCGCGTACGAAAGGAAACGCGATCGTAGGAGTGTCGTTTCGTATTCCTGCGCGTGTTTCCCACAACACTAGCCGTTCGGAGCGAGCGAGGCCAGGTATGACGGGACGACAGGTAACTAGGATAACGTAATAATTTTAGAAGCGAGCCGAGCTATATTTAGATCAGATTGCCTCGCGCAAAGTGTCTTCTGCGTGCGTAGATTCCCGCTTATCGGACCATGACCGCCTCGGCTTTTCTACGCCCGTGTCTTCTTGTTCCTCTTCTCGCTCCTCCTCCTCCTCCTCTTATTCTTCTTCTTCTTTCGCGTTCCCCTGCCGCGCGGTACGCCTTCTTCACCCCGTTCGCCTCTTTTCCATCGTGGCCCCAGCGGCCTGTTCCTTCTCCTTCGGCCAACAGAACAGACGCTCGGAACGAGTTCTCTGTACGATGTGCGTGTTATGGTTCGCGAAGGGTAATCAGCTACCGGATACTTGTCTTAGAGGGATTTCACAGATAGAATTAGACGCGGAATCGGGGAAAAATCGAGCGACGCCTGTTGCCGCGGAAGGATCATTATGTCCACGGCTGGACGGAGAAGAGGAGATCTTGATGTCAGAATGACAGGGTGAGCCGAGGCAAGAACCCGCCGCAGTCGTACGATGTATAATTAAGCAACAGAAAAGCGAATAACAGGCCGAGGAATGAAACAAAGTCCGGCCAGGATAAGGGAAAATGAAACGCGAAGGGTCGAGAAGGGAGGCAGGCAATCGAAGGAGGAAAGTGGATGGGTCGCGTTGCAATTTCTGGCCAGGTGTTTTCCATTGGTTGATTACACAACATTGCACGCGTGAGATTAATCCTTTAATTTAGGAATTTTAATTCGTCACGCAACAATACCAAAATGGTAAATTCATACAACGTCGTGTATCGTCGCAATTTAACGTCACTCTGTCGCTACTTCACCCCCGGAACACCAACAACAAATTAAGCGCACTCTAACGACGACGATTTTCGAGCCATCTTTCCGCGACACGCGGACCGAGAGAACGGGCGCTTTAACAAGCGTGCATGCGCCAAGTCGAAAAATAAAGAGTGCCGCGAAGAAGCGACGGAGACGTCTAGCGAGCCCCGAAGAACACCCAGAAGATCTCGAAGGCCCCGAAGGGGTCGATCGGTGGTGCACAGAGGTGAGATTGAAATTAAAATCAATTAGCCTCGGGTGTGCGATCATTAATCCGTCGCGTTGGCCGTGTCACGTGACCAGGGGGATCCTGACGCAGCTCGGAACGTTCAGTCGAGACGAGCCTCGTAACGTATGGCGCGAGATCGATAAAAAACTGGACAGATGTACGTAGACGGAGGTAGGAGAGAAGATGAAAGTCGCTTGTCGCTGGTAGGGATTTAAATAAGGTTCTCCTGATGACGAGGGAGCATCTGCCAGTTGCTATCCTTGAGGGTGGGTCGAGGAACGAGGGTTCAAAAGGCTTCGAGAAGTTACGCGGCAAGGACTCTTCGTATGCCGCGATGACTGCGATTTTCATCTTGCCATCCAGTCCTGGAAGCCTTGTCAGATTAATAACGTCCCGAAGTTACTGTTAGTCTAGTTTAACGCAACGCTAGATCTATTCATCAATGTAGAGAGGTTATTTGTAGTCATCGTGCTCGGTATGCTTAGGTTAATTAATGGCTTGGTCTACGGCGATGTTTCTTCATCGAAGAATGCTTATTACGATGCAACGTTTCGAACGTCTTGTGTGGTCATCGTCGGAAACGACGTTGCGTTGACACTTTGCCTGCTTCGATAATTGAAGCTTACTTGAAACGCTGCAATGTCTTCGGTGTTAGCGAGTGCGAGTCAACGATAGTTTTCGAAGTAGACGGTGTACACCAGACATCTAGAACTTCGAATTTGAAGGGCGCTCGAATCGAGAAGAATCGTCGATGTCTGCCCGTTTCCGCGTGGAGACTGCTCCGAACCGGAGCATAATAAACGTAATTGCGCTCTGCCGTGTGGAAGTGCACGGAAACGCGTAAAGTACGACGTCCCCGCACGATACTCGCTCAAGTCCCCGAGGGGTCCTTAAGTGGAAACGTGAGAAACAGGAACCGCCAGGATGATGCTTATCGGCGAGAGAGCAATCTGCGCAACGTTATCAAGGAAAAAATAATTGTCGTCCTATCCATGGTTCTGCTCTCTGACATTAGCTATCGCGTCGCCAGCCTGAACGCGTGACACTATCGGGACTGGACTCTATCGAGATAATTAGTCGATCCAATAATGCCTGTGCTTACCATAGATACATTTGCGCGCTATTCTTTTTTTTTTACTCGTAACTGGTTTGGGTCCTTTTCGATAGATCGTGTACGTTGTTCGCTCGTTTGGTAGGATGATTCTTTGAGGGAAGTTGTTTTCGAGGACATTTCGATAAGTATTTTTCTACACGTAGAGATTGCTTGTTTCGTTCTCGTATTGCAAAATATCAGGCTTCCAACTCGCATGGTAATTGCAGCTGCCACCACGGTAAAAAAGTGTTACACAGTTCGGAGAGGCACAGGGAAGGTAAAGAGCTTCCTCCTGGAATGACCTGATACATTACCCTACTCTTAGAAGACGCATTGTCGTCGAAAGGAGCGCGCATTAGCCGCGGATAATTATTATCGTCGTTTACTCGTGCGAAACAGTGCCGTCTCTGGCCGAGAAGCCGGTGGGAAAGGGGAGAAGGAGAACGATACCTGGTGGAATCCCACGAGGACTAACGACGCCCGGACGATTCTCCGCGTCCCCGTTAAAACGGCTCCTCCGTGGACTTATCGAAGCCGGTTTATGAGGCGTCCGAATCGAATTTTTCCGCCGACGACGGCGCATAATCATTATATCGGACGCGCCGGTTTAACCAGTCCCGATACAATCTTTCCCATGCTAAATATATCAGAGCACTGGCTAAATCCGTATCGCCCATTCGAATCACTAAAGACGCACAGAAGCTATTCAGATGTTCGTTTACGATGAAGATCATTTTTAGAAAATTTGCTGGAGTATTCGCGAATGTTATATCATATACAGTTATCATCATGCAGTTCATTTAATTTTCTTTTGTATTTTCGAATTTGCGGCGGGTTTACAAACTTTAACATTTACCAAAAATTCTAAGAATAAACCGTGTTTGCCAGTACGGATACAAAAACCCAGCACACGAAAAGCAAAACAAAGCTGTATCGTCGTTAGTTTAGCCAAAGTCAAGCTCGCGTAGTAAATATTTGTAACCGGTCGTCGCGGATTTCCAGGAATTAATTCGCCTCGGTGCGCGGAAGGGTCACGAGCGAATTCCAGAAATTTCATCCCCACTCCCACTCGCAATCGTCGTGTCCTCGGTAACCGACCGATGGTTTCCCTGATTAATTCATCAAACGGTGTCGAGGGTGGCAGACGTCGAGTTCGTCCCTTCAGGAAGAGCCGCAAGCCCATCTCGGATACTCTATGGCGATTCCAGCTGACAAACCGGTGGGAAACTCGGGACACTGGACCAACGGTTCCACGTGACATTAGGCAATAATTAACCAGGTATACGTACAGAAGTTTATTCGAAGATCTACGAATATTTCCAATACCGAACCTCGAGTCAACGCGTGCGTTTTAACCTTGCGGAAAATGACTTCCGTATCATCATCGGTGAATCCACCCGTGTTCTGCGGTGTCACTGGCATCTGCCAGCAGACTTTCGGCCCGATCCCTCTACGCGAGAAAATAGATGTTCCCCCTTAACGCGCGATTCATCTTCTTTCTTCGGTTTCTTAGCGGGATCCAGCGTCGCGGGTAATTCGGGGCGCAATCTCGAGGTTCGCTCGTCGTGGCTGTTACGGCACTCGGCTAATTAATGTACAGGCGATTAGACGCGCATTGTAGTGATCTGGTTCGCCACGTTAATGGCCGCTAACTCCTCTTACGTTTGCGGAATTGCCGGTCGGGTCGTAACTTGGAAGATTAATGCGCCCACTGTAACGCGATGAATTAGCCGCTAGCAAGATTAATCGCGACCGCGAGCGGACGATGAATTATCCCGCCATCCGAAAAATCAATAAAGTAAACGGCTGGTAATTAATTTCGCGAAACGCAGCTAATCGCGATGGAAGACACGCTCGGCTTATCGGCGCCTGAAGCGGCGGCGAGCGTCGAGGAATATCGCAACGACGTTAAAATCGCCGAGGATGATTACGAGTTAATTGGTATTAACGTTTTCATCTCTTCGCGGCGGTAGTGCTAGTCTTTTCCTGCGACTTTGTCCACAGAAAGTTTGGTGATTTTTTAAAATAAAACGGTGAAAGGCAAATGTAGAATACGTTTTCGGAAAAGTGACGATTCGTGGGGATCTTCTTCAGGTCTAATTCCAAGCTTAACGTTTCGAATAATTAATTCTTCGTATATACTAATTTAGTGATTGCAAGTCAAACATTCGAGCCGTTCATTGGACAAATCGATTAACTCCATGAAAGTTGAGAAATGCGACGAAATAATGTACATTATTTCTTGAAATTCCCTTTATAATATAAATTCAACTAAATATCGTGGAATGCATAAATACAAATGTAGCTTTCGTATAATGGTATATAAAATTAATAAGAAGGAATAGCCAAATACTAATCGTCAGTAGTGTTACAATTTTTATGTGACTGCTTGTTAATCGATTTGTGCAGTGCTTGAAGAACACCCCGTATTTATAGACTGACTCGATCCGGTTCTATTATTCTATTACTGCGCGAGCGGCTCGAGGAAAGAAACATTTACTCCATCGTTTAAGAACCCACCGATTTGTACAAATATCTTGAACTACTAATATTAATGGGGAGCGGTAAGAAAGTACTTCTAGTGGCAGCAGTTAAACGCTGCTATCTCGCGTATAGTAAACTAGTGGGCAAGGAAAGCATCTGTTTAACGAACCGCCTTCCCTCAATGTTCGCTTCTAATTGCCCCGTTCTGGATCTGGGTAATTAAGGAAATCCTTTTGATAAAGGACACTCGTGGAGAGCGTGGTAATCTCAATCGCAGCTCCACGCTCATTGGTGAATTTCCCTATAATTCGTGAGTAAAAAACCACTTACCGCTTATATCCACGTAATTGTTTAATGGTAAGGCATAAATACTCGCCGTTCTTAAGGCGAAATTAATGGGACTCAAGTCCCGTTTCGTTGCGATATGCTCGCGGTCTCCCGGTGTATCGAAGGGCTGTAACAAAATGACTTCCAATCTTCGGCGAGGATTACATTAAGTTTTATAATTACGAGAATTGTACAGGATGTTGAAACGATGGCGAAAATCGTACTGAAAACGTTAAAAAGGGAACGGAAAACCTTTTCGTTGAACACTGATGACTCGACTATGTAGACACTTAAAATGGTGACTAGTGGTGATTACGAGTTATTACTTGTTTAATTTAAAATTAGAATGAAAAAAATGACTTCTATACAGCAACAACAAATAAAATAGAATTGGTAGTTGGTCAGGAATTGACGCTTTCGTACAACTTTTGCTTAATTTACAATTAAAAGAATTACACCCCGTTAAACGTTCCGATAACTCTCCGCCGTGAGTTAATCGACCGACTCAGCTGTCCGCATGTCAAGATTGACGGCCATAGGTGCAGCAAATTATATCCCGTTCGTGTACGATCTATACATTCAAACCGTTAGATATTACGAGCTCGTCGAGTATGACAAAGTCGAGGCGAGGGAGAGAACGAGAGGGACACAGTTGGTCGCTCCGTTAGATCGAATCTAGGCCGTTACGCGCATTTCTAAAACGCTTCGACATTAGGAGCACTGCTCGAGATGCGCTCGACCTTCATACTAATCTCGACCTGGAACGACGAATTTTTTTATTTTCAAACCGAGGCCACCGCGACCGTGCGAAGTCGACCGAATCGAACATTTTACGATATCAGCTGCACGGTTTCCTTACATAGATAAATCACGCTCCTTCGTCCTATTGTACTGAAAAATTGCTTTCTAATCGCCTACAGTTTTCTACAATAATGAATGTAACGACATCCCAGTCGCGCGTCAATTTCGTAAATCTCGCAAACGTTCCTAAAAATTGACACAACCGATCGCAGGCTGTCTAATTGCGTCGCGTTGATTCTGTGTACCGTTTTCGGATGGAAAGAACACGAAGCTCATCAGGGACAACGGAATTCAGTTCGTTAGCCAGGAGACCGGAGGAAAGACGTCGTACAGATCGAGCGGTGATAAGCACGCCGACGTTTCAGGACGCTCGCTTGCGAGTAAACAAAGGAGAGTTCACACAACGCGACAATGAACCTGAAAGCCCTTAGGTAACATCAACAGACACCAGACGCGACGAAGACGCCTTCCATAGACGTGATCTCGTAATTATGCGCGTCCCGTAGACGAACTGCCTTCCTCCGCGACCTTTTTCTTCGATTTTTCTCCCGTTTACTTCCTTCGAAGTGCGCATTCGTTGATCATAAGCCAGTCGGAGACGGCATTCTCGGACAAAGTCTTTTTTTTTCCGATAGAATCGAATAATTGCTACTCGATCAAATTCTATAGAACGTAGTTGTTAATTTTTGTTCATTAGATTCATGGATATAATCGGATAGGAACATTTCGGAATATTTCTGTTTATCAGAGGCGTGTTTAGATGAGAATTTCAGTTCAGTTACACGTCCCAGTAAACATTTATAATTTATTGGGACTTATTTAGAAGCTATCATTTACGGCCACGAGGAAGTACACTTTGATCTCTTCTGACCACAAACAGCTCGGATTTAAGTCGGCCATAGGCTGTCGTGTTTAGAGCCTATTTGAAAACGTTCGATCATAAAGAATACGTACGAAGGCGTTCGGTGTAATTCATATAACAGTATCAAGGTCTACTTCGGTCTACTACTGCTACTGCTATGTTTATGTTCCTTTTAGACGTGAATTATCAGAGTTAGGGTCACTTGGATGAAAATCCGTTGCTATTACGTCCAAACTCTCGTTCGATACGCGCAGTTTTACAAATCGTTCCCGGTAGCTCGTGAGAAGTCATGGACGATCGCATAGTAAGCAGATTGAGTCTGACTAGTCAGCCGTTGATGAGGGAGTTAAATTAGAATAGCAGCGGCCGGTTCGTTCGACGAAGCTAGCACGTCACGGCTTCTAGCTCTCTCGTTCCCTCCGACACGTGAACCTCTGGGTATCTACTTAGCAGTCTCCATCGTCACCCATGCGACCTCTCGATTCTGATTTGCTTCGCGGTCTACGCAGGAAGGCTCTTCGCGTTCCTTGAGCGGGAAAAGAATCACGCAGGGAAGAAAACGCGAGGTATCGTTCGTAATTCTCGGTAGCCAGTGTCGGTAGGCAATCTGATCCCAGGACAACGGTTCGGAAGCATCGGTTGACAGTAAAATATCAGCAGGTACTAGTCAGTATAGCCGCGATAGGATCGAGAGGAGGCAGGTATATAAGCACGGTCCAGGCGCAGGCACTCCTATCCTGGCAACAGTCCTCGGGGTACTGTTAGCCATCGATGAATGATAACCGTATCGCGATATGCGCCGCCGATACAATGGAGAGTAAACGGAGAATGCATTGGTAAGGGCGCGCGCACGAGGCGAACGTTTCTGAAATAGAAGGAGTATTGGGTCGATAATTCATCTGGCCTGGAATAGTTGATCGCCGGACGACGCTATCGGTTTGCCTCGCGTGTCGAAGCGCGTGCGTGTCAGGAATACCGCGGTTGGCGATTGATAACACAGCTGGGGAACGTTTCCGAGGACAGACGGCCGTCGGTGGTTAGGAATCGCGAGGATGAAGTGTTGCTTCATGGTCCTAGAGCAGACCCCGAAATTGTAGCACGAGCTTTAGCTTAGTTGGTAACTCTTGAATAGTTCATGTTTTCTCAGGTAAATTCGTCTACGCTGATACGCTACATACGTTAGACGACTCTCGGGAGCAACGACTCACATCCCATGTAGAAAGACCAGATTATGAAATCGGAATTGATCGCGTAGGAAAAGCGGTTGACTGTGGATCCGAGGATCGTGGCTTCGAATCTCTGTGTCTTATTTTTTTCTCTTAGACTCTTACAATTATTAAGTTTCTTTCGTTTCTTCGTCGATCTTCTGATCGAGTTCGACCCGTCCGTGCCGATGGAACGCTCCCCAGAGATTTACCGGATGCGTTTGCCTCTCCTCCATTCCTTTTCTCGAGCTCGTTACTCACCGAAATGTAAGAGATAGCGGCGGAACCTAATTAACCGAGGACTCGTGGCTCACGGGCTCGCTGATAATTGAACTGGCAGCTCATGAGAACCGTTTCCGGTTCTCCGGGTCGTTCGGGCCACCGTTCGAGACGTTTTCTTCCTTCGTGTTCCTTCTCTGGACCCCTCGCCCCGCCTACGAAGCTTTACCTGTTCGACCTAACGGCGCGCCTCTTTTCAGCTTCGTCGAACATCAAACGTAGCACTCTCCGTTTCCACCAGCGAAGATTCCGTCATCCGGTGCGATGTCAACGGCCTGAGTTTCGTCACGTTTTGGGGAATCGTGTCTGTTTGTCCTCGGCGTGTCCACAGAGGCTTCCACTCGAAGAGGAAAGACAACGAGGGGCCTGTGACAATTGTTTCCTGGACCACTTCCCCGACAACTGGTGAATCAATGCCGGATTCGGCTGGACGAGGAGGAACGAAGATCTCGGGTGAGTTTCGGAGCTGATTAGGAGGAATCGGGGAAAGATGGGAACAATGCGCCTGCTTGATCCCTTTTTCTAGGAATTTAGTCCGGGACCTTGGCAGTGCTAATATGTAGAAACATTTTGGGAAAATGTAGCCCGTTAAATATCGTGTACGTACATTTTTCTAATATCTTAAAGCATTCCACTTCTAACGCTCTCAGCCCTTTCCACCGAGAAAGGTTCGCCTTATCAGCGATCAACTTTCTCCGTAAGACGCTTGCTCTGTAAAAGTTAATGGACCGCCAGACTTTGTATCTCGAGATGCTTTCTTTATCTTAACGTAGAAGAGACAAGCTTTTTCTATTCTTAAAATTATCGCTTTAGTCGCATTTAGCTTAGACGCAGCCACTCTTCTCTTCTTGTCTACTTGGAACGGAGGATTACATCGTGCAGAGGTGGGCTGTTTGAGGAAAATACCTTTCCAGATAACCATTCACAAGAATATAAATGCTTGTGGAGCAGATAGGAAGAGAACTTAGTTCGTTCAGCGTGAAATTTCATTTGATTGATGTAATTAATACAGATTTTAATTGCGATTGGACAAACAGCAGACCGAAAGTTATTTATCTTTTATTGGCCATTTCAAACTTTTCATCTAAATGAGAATTCAGACCATCTCCGCTTCAGCTTCGCCGGGACGCCCCGAGCAAGGAGAAGATGGCTTTATGGCTGGCCCAATTGTGCCTGGGGAAACCTATGACCGGTCTGTGGTTAGACCAGAAGGTACTCCTGCAAATTGCTTAATCCCGCTACAAGGATTCTGCGGGGAATTACGAGATACTCTTGTCTCCTTCCTCTCGCGATCCCTCGAGCGTTTCGGCCCCCGAAAATAAACGCCACCGTAGAGTTCAAAATGGAATTAACAATTTTTTCCTATTTAAACTTGGTATCCGAACGATTGACACATTCGTCGCGCTCAATTTTCTTTCATTTCTTCCATTGCATCGTATCTTTGAAATTAGTCTTTTCTTTCTAAATTCAATTAAACGACGGGACGCGTTTAACGTTTATCTAGACGAAAGAACTGTTTGGATCTCCTCTCCATTACTTCGAGTGGTTTCATAGATTCCCAATACGCGACGTATTTATAGAAACACGAGTGTTTGATTAGACGAGACCGTTTTTAAAATTAGCGAAAGTCTGTGTAATCTGAAATTCAGGATCTCGTATATATGGATATCTATTCTAATATTTGTCTTCCATGTTTAATTGCTTCGCGTGTCTAGTGCTCGTTAAGTATTGGAAAATATACGACTGCTTCCAGGTACTCTTAATACACGTTCGAAATTTCTTAATTGGGTAGAAGGACGAACCGAATGCTTCCGTTCAAACACGAATCTTTCGTAATCCTTCAGTGGCCAAGTTACCATGTTTACGGAAGCATGTGGGCCATGGCTCCTTTGCCCTCGAAGATTCCTAGAACATCCTCGATCGATGATTACTACGAGCAAAGATTATTTCATTTTCTCTTCTGGAAATAGTTTCTTTCGTTTTCAGAAAATTAACCGAATTGCATTCTCTAATTTCATTTAGAGATAGAATGTACTTGAAGAATTTATTTCAAACTGGCATTCCTCTTTCTTGCCGAGGAATATACGTACTATTTTTTTCTCTCTGAGGGAATTACTCTTTCCGAGTCTTCTTCCTGGCGCGAAAATCGAACGATCGGCCAGGATAACGAGACGCCGCGTCATTGGCCACGGGTCGAGCGAGCCTGTGTGACGATACCGGTACATCGGTAAAAATCGCTGGGTAATTTGTTCCGGACGACCGGCGATCGTAATTATCGGTAACCGGATGATTGAGGCGAGGCGAAGTCTTGACAGGTCGTAAAGAGCAGTTCGCGCGGAAAGAGTGGGATGTTGCGCAACGAGGAGCATAACTGCGCCAATAACGTGTTTAGCGAGCAGTATTAGTTGAGAAACAATGATTTCTGTTTACCTTGTCGCGAGTTAATCGTCCACAGTATCACGACACAATACTTGTGTCAAACATCATAAGATGGAATAAATTTCCGTCGAAATAAAATGCCCTAAATCAAGTACACCCGTCTGGTTCCAATACCAATTTCGGACGCCAAGTCGTGCGACAAAGCTGGTTATCTCTCGCCAACGCATCTCCTGCACAACGGTCAGTCTGATCCCTCGAAAGGTCAGGAAACGTATTAGATGGAAATTTCCGTCGAAGGGAAGGATGCCGTGGACGGGATGACGTTTCATCGATAATCACCGACACCGTGAGAACAGCCTGGGGACAGAGAATCTGATCGAGCGATCGATGCGACGATCTTTCTTCAAGGATCGCGTCTAAACTCCCTTAAATCGGGTCAACGGCATTCGCACGAGGCCGTGGCTGCTGATTCGCGATTCACTGACCTACGCCGATTTACGGGAGTCGCGGCTAACGATCCGGCTGACCTTTGATAATCGCGCTCCCGAGCCTTGGTTCCCTTTCAGGGTGAAAAGTCAAGACTTCGCCTCGCCGCGGACCGTTATGCCAATGGACGACAATAAGTCATTATCGCGGTGAAATCTCTATCGTCTGCTGCGCCAACCGGCGGTATCTCGTTATACGATTATTGTACACTTGGGACTTTGTATCTTTAATCAGCGGATTTGTAGTAATCGATCGAGGTATGCGTTGATCGGGTTCGCGGAGTCGGTGGAGTTAACGCTTGAGCGGTGGATTGTTGGAAAGTCTAACTAAATTAAAGAGATACTGGAATTCCTAACAGTGTTAAGGGTTCCCATAGAAAGTGTTACTCTTCCATGCTTGTATTTCACATTGAATAGAATCATCGTCGATTATTAGAGTAAAGCGATAAGGTTGCATATCATTGGGTTGATTGGGGGTCCTGAAAGGCAAAGAAGATATTCACTTGCAACTTCAAAGAGATCTAAACCAGAGAAACGGAACCCGAGAGAAAAAATTCAACGCAGAAAGCGGGAAACAACACTCTAGAGATTTTTTGACCCGAAAGTTTCCCCGCTAGCCGGAAGCTTTGCTCGAACAGAGCGGTTTCCGCCGCTCGTGGGATTCCAGCGGTGGGTGACATTTCACGAGGTATCACGAGGAGACCGCGGATTCTGCCGGCGAACGTACGATAACGATTCCAATGACTCGTAATCGTTATGGGAGGATAACCGAGAGACGCCCGTTATCTTTACGGCTCGATCTTTCGCGCAGAACCACGAGGTGGAGGGTGGCCGGGACGATAAGAGATAACGGAGCTCGGGATCCAAAGGCGAGCCTTGGCTCTTTATTTATCGAGGCGGTGCTCCTCCATGGGCTATCCCGGAAGGCGGTTTACGCGGATTTGAGTCACAGTCACATTCCACGTGACAAACGCTGGAAGAAGCGCGAAGCCGGAAGCAGCAAAAATCTGGAGGATCGCTCCTCCAAAAGGAAACGATCTCCACTTTCTATTGGTAGGTGAAGTAGACTCCGCTCAGAGTCTATATTAAGGACGTTGACTGTTAAATGTTACATGACCTAACATTTATGCTAGTACTTATTTCTGCGACTTTAGAAAACCCTTGCTACTCATATATGACTGACGTGGCGGTCAACGTGTTAGCGGTTGTGCTTTTTTGGCGTGACGTACTTCGTCAGGCATCCAGTGGTTTTCCGTCCACTCGAGGAGCTTAATTAGAAGCCTCCGCGATTAGAAAACGTTCCCAGTCGCAGCGTCACCCTTGCCCCGTGTCACGGGACCTGAATTCTCCCGAACGATCTCGGGATTCCTCGCTAATTGTGGCCACAAACTGGAATGCTCATTGTTCGAATAAAAGAAAAGAGGATGGACGTTACATTTCGAAAGACGTTACGTTTCGAGGTTCCTCGTTCACTCTCACCCATCGCATACCGATTTCCCTGCGTCGTTTTCGGCAGGGGTAACGGTTCGCGCAATTTATTCAATCGACGATACATCTCGCGCGACGTGATGCACGCGAATTCCTCGCTCCTCTTTTTGTTCCCCATCCTTCACCGGCACTTGAAGCTCCGAAGTAATTACCCGCGAAACATTTCTGAAAGTGTCAGCTGAGAGACAGAAGAAGGAAGAGGGACTGTCAGAGACGGACACCGTGTTGCTCAGAACGCAGGCAAAGCGAGCTTTCTTTCTTTGCCCTTTCTTTCGATCGAATTCAATTACACGACTCGCCTCGGTTCCACGAAATTCCTTATCGAGGGGTGAACGAACTCGGGGCCACTTAGTTGCTGTAGCAATTAATTGCGACGAAAATGTTCAGGGGACGATATCCCAAAGGCACAGCGACTATCGACACTGGCAAGAAATGTTCGGGCAGTGACGAGAAAATTGCTCGAGCGATCCTCGGACTGCCAGGCTCACGGTTCTCTCAAAGGATAATCGCGCGCAATAACGTTCCCCGCGTTTCGACAATAATCGCGGCTGCTTTTTGTCGAAATAATCGCGACAGGTAGCGAGTAAAAATAAAGTCACCAGCCGGTTGTCGGTTGGCACCGATTGTGGTCGATCTTTTTCTCCTCGTCTCTTCTTCTTTCTCTTCATTCATCGGTATGCGGCTTCTGCTTGGCACGGCTACGGTATCGATCGAAGAAAAGAAGGAAGAAAAGCCCGTGGAATAGGCACAAAGATGAAAGCCAGCTGGAGGGGGGGGCGACGATGCTAGAGTCCCAGTCTAGTCGAGTGTTTACTGTTCCTTTGGGTTGTAGATCGCCTCTATCTTCGATCTGGTCGCTCTTCTGGCTGAAGTTGAATGGCAAAGGATGAACGAGCCACGTTGAAGTCCCTCGTGTCAGCGGAATTGACGTCGCTGCGCCTTGGTGAATTTACAAGTTGTTATTGGTTCGTCCATTATTTATCTATTTTAATCGTTTAACGTCGGGAGTACCCCTGCGCTCTGTTTTCTTGAGAATTTTGTGAAAATATTTTGTAACTTCTTCGGTCTTCGTAGCACCGTAGAAGTATCGTTGCGAGTAATATACATATCTTGATCCGAAGACCGAAGAAATGACAAATTGATCATTTATTATTATTCAAAACGTTAATGTAGAAAAGAATGTTCTCGAATTATTTATCCTTTATTCGTTGTTGGAAATTTTGAACACGTCTCAGGGAGGCGTGCAACCATGATCTCGTAGTCTGCCCAGGCATCGAAGTCTCCAGACTGGTTCGATCGACTTCGAGGAATTGAAAGATTCGCAGATGATCTACATGGTAATTGGTGGGCTGGAGAGGTTGATCGACGAGTGGGCGGATTATTGGTAACTCCGTTTTTCTTTTGTAGGTTCGGAAGATTAGGTGTAAGTATAACGTTGCCGAGTAAATTGTGGCGCGGTAGCTGTAGTATGTTTAGAAAAACGAAAGCTAGTTTAGTTTGTAGAGTTCGATTTTAGATTCCGAAACAAGAAAATAGTCGGGAATGATTCGGAAACACCGATACCAAGATTCAGCTTCTCCCAAGAGTACTATACTTCAGAGACTTATGTAAATAACGGGAAAGCACGCATAGCATCGCCACAGGGGACGCTGGGAGCACAAAGCTCTCAGCCAGCGGATCGATCTTCGCGGATTCCAGGGCTCTTCTTGTTCTGTTCTCTGGCTACCCCCGTGTAGCCGCTTATCCGAATATCTGCGTATGTAGTAACGAGTGCACTCGACAAGCACCGCGGAATTATTCAACGCTTCGAACACCCACGGTCGCGTGGGCGATCTAGACAGTGTCCTGTAACGCACAGAGCCGACGTTCACGCAACAGGCTCGATCGACATCGGTATGCACCGACTATAACCCGCCCCCTTCCACTTGAACTTCATCTTACTCGATAAATGCGCAGCGCCTTTTAATCCCTCCATTCGATATCGATGGTTCAACGGTACTCGCCTTTTTCCACGTCGCCGTGGAAACTTTCAATGCGCGTACTTTGCAACTTGCAACTCTGAGAAATTGTTGGACGTCGCGTAGTTTCTCGGACATTAATCGCTGAATAGAAATTTAGTTCTCGATCAACTGCACTTCAATATGGAGATTAGGAGTTTCCTGGGGAATAAGGAAGCAGGGTTCGAATTTTAAGGCACTTTTACGCTATCACCTGTGAGATGTACAATTCGGATGCGAGACATTCGATTTACTCGCCTTCAGGGTGGTCGTAAACCTTTGCACTCAAGGCTTTCTTTTCTGGTACATATGACAAAAAAATTAGCCCGATCGAAGGGCACTCCGTTTTCTTAACCCCAAGCGAAAAGGGATTGTAAACTACGAGCTGTTATTCGCAACGAATAAATTCCCTGCGGGTAATACGGATTATCGAGTCTCGAAGAGAGTAGGTTGCCGCGAGCACACGAAGAAGGATGAATGAAACCGAGTACCATCGATCTCCCTTTACATCGGTCTTACAATGTAAAACCTGAATTACAAGGAGATGAATGGTATCTAGATCAATCGATCTCGTTTCGTGCGAGTCGCATGAACGAAAACGTGGGTTACTAATTGCGAACCAAGATAAATGAAGGCGGGTTCCATCGATCTTCCTTTACACGAATCTTGTTATCTGAGACTGTATCAGTCTAGAGGCGTGGATGGAGTTTAGTCGCACGGATCTCATTTGCCGAATTATGACGAAACTAGAGTATTTGCCACCGAGATAATAGATGATGACGTTAATATTCAAAATTTTCAATCCGCGAAGAGATTTCCTGGCTAATCCTTCTGTTGATCTCGTTTGATTAGAAATCCTCCGCAACCCTTTTCTTCGTTCCACTTACGAGACGGATGCGAACGTGGCGTGTACCGTGACGAGCCAGCCGGCAACAAAAATGGCCGCGTTTATCTCTCTGACGTTTATCGGATCGTTAAACGTACATATGTTTGTCTTTCGTGGAAGCGAAAGAAGAGAAGGGCGCGAGCGAACGACACGTTATAGCGCATCGCTGCGAGGGATCGCGTGCAGGATCCTACGCGCCTGGAGGTCCTGTCGGAGGATCAGTGGATCAACACACCGACCCGCCACGCAGGTCCTGGCGTTAACCATTTGCTCGATCGTCTCGATTCACCTGCCACTTTCTCGCGAATCGAATCTTTCTGGTCACCTGCCTTCGGTCGTGTGAATCTCCGAAATTAATTTTAGGGAATCTTCCTCGAATAATGGAATTATTTTTATTTGGTATCACTTTTTTATGTACGTTTTTTTTTGTTTTTTTGTTTTTCTTTTTTTGTCAACAAAGAATCACTGTAAACGCGTCGATAGCATAGTCGACGATGGTCGATCGTTAATAGATACAGTAGCGTATAAACACGCGAGGATTTCGCGGATCGATGACGTAACGATAACGAACGCGCGAATATTTCTGTGGTTACGCGACATTCCGTGGCAAACGACGCGACCTTAACCCTTTCTCCGATGGACGTACAATCGCGAATAAATCATTGCCGCGCAAAGTCCACTTTAGCGATGACGCGCGTACGCGCCAACCGTGCGTGTGCACAAATTTGTTTCATTTTGCCACGTTGCCATTAATCTCGCCAAACGAAACTGCACGGAATTATCTCGAAGGATCGCAACATCAATCAGCCAGGTGACGCAAAACTTCGAAGATTATATTCTATTCATAGCGTATGGGCAGCTAGGATTAATTGAACACGAGGGGAGAATTAAGCGAGTCTGGAGTGGTTCCGAGTGATTTTGTTCGATTGCAGTTTGCCCAACTTGACCATATTTAATTTCACTCCACATTAGTAAATTCATCCACGTTTCACTACCTTTCAAAGTTCGCTTGTTTCTCCATTTTCATAAGGGGACGTTTAATGTTTCAACAGCGACCAATCGGAAACGTTTCATTCCGATCGAATGGGATTTTTCTTTCTCCCCTCCAAAGGCGGATTTTCTTCGGCCACCCTCGCCCACTGTTCCCTATGGTATTTCCGCGATAGGGAATCAAGCGAGCGTCGGCGACGATGCCAGCGGCGGCAATAACGAGAACATTGTTAAATTATCGGAAATCTCGCGTCATTATGGCCGCGGCACAGGCTCCCGCCGCGGTACGCCGGGAATCTCGCCAGTTGAATCGACTTGGCCGCGAGGCAAGAAAAGGGGGATTAGCTGGACAAAACGAAAGAACAGCCGCCGGTGGATGCGGGTGTCGCGGCGCGATAATATAAACACGCCTCCGTAGTCTTGGGGGCTCCTGTCACGATCGTTCCCCTTCCCCCCCCCCCCCACCCTCCTTTCGCTGCACGACGAAAAATAAACGAATCGACCACTGCGGAGAGTTAATTCTGATACATCACGGCATTCGACAAAAGAACGCCCCCCTCCCTCGCTCCTGAAGCGCGCCTCTGTGTTCTGAATTCCTGAATCCGTAATCGGTGGAACTTAGGTTCGAGGAACTGAATCTCTGGTTTACGCGAACGACATCAACCGGATGGAAACTATTTTCTAATTAACTCCACTTGCGATCGGACACGGGGGAGCGTTTTATTCGATTGGGAGACCAGTTTTTATTTTACTCCTCGTGGAACTGGTCAGACTTGAATTTCTGTTTTGAATTTTCTTTTGATATCTTCTTTCCTCTATAATGCACCCATATTTTCGCGGAAAGTGCCACCACAGCTTCCAGCAGGCTACGATCCAATCCGATTCAAGAAAATACTGTTACAAATTCGAACGGTCGCGAGATATTAGCCTCCATTCACCCGAACGTCCACCTCTCTCGAAACTATGCGCTTTCAACTCGGACAGGATGCAAAGCTCGCCGCAGAATCGGCAAATATCCGCCACGGTCGTATATATCGGCAAAGTGCACGGTACTTTATATCGTGAATTATACGAGTTTGACCAGGACAGAGGAAGAGGTGCGATCGTTCGGCAAAGTGAGTTACGTCCCGGCTAGGCGATGAATCAAACAACAGCCTCATCAGGATTACGCCCGAGGGTACTTACGATTAGTGTCCATTCGACGCCGTCTTACGGCCGCCTTTTCCCATGACGACTCATTGTTACGGTACTCGCGTGACTTTTTCACCCTCAAACGTTGCCGTGAATGCGCATGCATGCGCGAGAGAGCTCCGACACGCGGAACGGAAACGAGTTATTCCAGCGGAGCTTTGACGATGACCTTTCCAGGTGGCGGAATCTCTTTGGCATTGGTACGCGTCGTTTCGCGAGATTTTCTCCTCGTACGGTGTTTCACTTTTCTTCTATCCGTGTAGACATTTTTCTTTTTTACACGGAATGAGTCACGCGATTGAGTCGTAAGCGCAGCGATCCACCTGCGGATCGCGCCATTGTTTTAAATGGAACTTCGTGGCGTTGAAGAAGAATTTCGAAATGTTCCTCTCTTCTCCGTTTCGTTGCAACTTCTTGAAATGAAATACGTAGTGGATTTTGTAGCGAGCTTGTTCCACAAAGATACACCTAAAAACCAAGAGAACAAAGACTGGGACCCAGTGAGCTGCAAACAATAATTTAAGAACTCAACGTGATTCCTTCCCACATACGTGAAGTATTCCGCGAGTAACCAGACGTCCATCAGCAATAATCCTTGGGAATTTAAGAATCTTCCCCTACTTCGAAGTACCCCATAAACCAAGCAAGGGCATCCTCGAAAAATCGAAAGGCAAGGCGCAGCGATTCAAAGTGGCGTCCATAAAGCAATAATCCACCGACATCGTCACAAATCTCCCCGGTATACAAAAACATATTTCATGAAGATCATTCAAAGAAAAAGGAGGAACGAGTCGCGCGAAATCCAGCGTAGCAAGCCATACATCACGAGCATCGTCGCAACCCTACCGTACCGAAAATGTTCCATAATTCAAGAAAGAGCGTCCTCGAAGAGAACGGATAAGAGGCTGGACGTTTATCAAAGGACGGTCAATCGCTAGCATCGTTGCTAATACTGGATGTACTCGTCGAGCAAACATGTTCAAGAGAGGAGGAAGGAGGCAAGGACGCTGCGTCGCGAGATAATTTGCAAATGTTGACACGAATTTCTGCGCGAAAAAGACCCGCAGTAAATCAGCAAAGGGTGTTTTTCAAGTAGAGAAATATCCTTCGAACGATAACCGGAGAATATTTCCAAAGGATACTGTTTCTGAGCTGGACAAATTTGGGGCGTACCCGCGTTTTTGTATATTTCAATTTCGCTACGTATTTGTTGTTGTTGGTCGCTTTTTGATGGAACTCGGACCAGTGGTAACGCGATAGTAGGCACCTTGGGTCTTCTACAGCGAACTGTGGGTCTCCACGTACACTCCACGAAGCAAAGAAGGCAGTGGTTAGGTCAGAAGAAGCAATCGGAAGCAGGGAGGGGGGGGGAGGGCACTAATTCTCGATGCTAGTTCGCGGGAGCAAAGGTTGCCGCGCCTCTGTTCCGTGCACGACACGTCGGAAGACGGGACCGGGACGATGGTCGGCGTCGATATTCCTCCAGAATGACCACGAACGGGCCCTTTTCCGTTGGAAGGTCGAGGAACGGCGCGCTAGGTTCCGGGTGGACGGCGAGACGAGGCTGACATTTCGGCGAGTAGCGCTGCTAATGAGACTCCTTTATGCTAATCGCTCGCGTGCTCGCTACTTCGGGGCCCCCGCACGGGCTCATGAATTTTATCGCGGGCCTTCATCATTTTCTTGGTTGGCTCGGGGCCCGCGATTGAGTCGTCAGAGCGAGAGAACTCCACTTCCGTTAACACGAGCGGTCCCGATTGGTGTCCACTGTGGAAGTGTCCCCGTGGAAAAAGTCGAACCTTTCGCTGCGTCGTGCACGAGAACCACGAGCCAGACGGACCCGTTCCCCGGGGCCACGACGGGGACCCGTCGTGAGAAGCGCATTTGTAAGGGCGCAGCTGGCGACGCTGCCGGGAACCACGGCGAAAAAATGCCCGCGTTGAAAAAATGAACGCTCGTGGTATTTTGAAAGAAACTAGTCAGGAAATACTGTAAACGATACTTCTATATCGACGGAACGTTTGATTTATTAATTTTTTTGATACGAATGCTTCTTATTCCTCTGCTTTGGTATTTTGACGTTTCTACACGTAGAATAAAAAATAGAGCCACATCATGATTATTTTAAAACAGTGCAACCAGTTCGATCGGTCTCAAATATCGTGTCCATAAAATGATATTTTAGACAGGATAGAGTCTTATATCGACTCTATTGTGTCTGACAAGAGTCACCCTTTTTTGTAGACGCTGTCAGGATGGAGCACAGTTAGCGCATTTTTGTATCCCGCCTGGGTAGAGTGACTCCTCGAGTCACGTATACTTTGTAGCGGGGTCAAGCCATCAGTCCTAGCCACTTTCATCAGGTTTTGTCCCATTAGCTATAAATGCTCCTTCCAGGTGCGTCGTAAATTACTTTAGACTCAATTTTCTTTTCAGTTTATACTGTGTAGCATGAGACAGTCGTGACAACATAACAGTAATCCCGATGTAATCATCCGCGCAGGAATTCTACGCTGAACGAAAGAATTCCGTAGAAAACTGCGGTATCTGCTGTGCGTTTTCGCGAAGTAGATTCGCGTAAGTAGATTAACGATTAGGTGGTCAGGATCGAGAATTTCTCAGGGCGACAATTCTCCGTATCCTAATTATTCGACGCAGACAAAACGTAGAAAGATTCCTGATTCAAAATCGAATCTCGCCCACCTTCGGCTCGATACGCTCGAGACGCGAAAAATGGTGGTGCGCGACACCCCATAGCGACAGACTCGAGGAATCATCGGGTGGCCCGTTAAGACGTTGGTCCAGCGAAGAAAGAAGCGCGAGTTAAGCCTCTGCGAGGATGGACGTCCCTGAAAGGTTACCGGTGAAATCTTTTCCACAACGAAAGGAACGCATACACGTGTGCGTCCATGCATGCACGAACGAAAGACACAAAGAAGGAGACGCTCGCGAAGCGTACAATATCCTGGCGGAGAATTAAGCCAGACGATAGCTCGAAGGCCTCGTCCTTGGTATAACGCGGTGCCTCCCAACAGGTGCGCCATGACTAGGGTTATCTGTCTAAGGTCGTGAGAAAAGGGGACGTAAGACACTCCTCGATCCCTTATTGCATACATTTTACTTCGCGTTTCGAGAAAGAAGCTATTTCTTTGGCACGCATTCGTCCACGAATTGATCGATGGGGTAGAAGGTGGTTACATTTCACTCGTTTTGGAAGATGAATTTGTATACGACGACGCTGAACTTAGTAAAAAAAAAAAGAATTTATTACGAACTTTATATTTTATCGCAGCACTATACTTTTCTGATATTGTAATACGGTGCAACCTACCGTACGGCATCTCCATACAACTAAAACATCCCAACAAGTTACCGTGCAACATCTCCGCGAGATTCAAGCGCAACGCAAATTGCTCCCTTGAGCGCAAGATTACCATAAAGTGTGCAACTCGATTGTAAACGCAGGGTTCCACCGGGAGTACGGTGGCGTAAAAGTAGTTGGAAGGCACTGGTATAACGAGTCACGGCGTGGTGGAAGCCGAGCGTCACGCCCCGCCGTGAGAAAATTAATTGATATACATTTTTGCCCGGTATCGTCCCGTCTCGGTTGCACGCGCTCGGTTGGAACAACGGCTGGTCTCCACCGACGGCGACAGCCTGATGCACCAGTCCACGGCGTGGCTCGAGACACGATCAGCCCGTAACAAATGGACGGGTGGACCTTATCCACGCTGTCGTAATAATAAAGCGGCGGATGCCGCAATCGCGTTCGCGGTCGATTAGTAACGATTATGTGCGATTAAACGGCGGCAATTACGGCCAGCCAACTGACCAATCGCCGTGGAGGGGGAGGTGGAGACGATCCCGAACGTCCTTGCAAGGATGAGGACGAACGAACCACGCGTTCGTCGCGAACAACGAGCGTTTGCCACGGGAATGCCTGGCGTCGTTTCCACCTGGACGTTTGTCATCGACGCTGAATGCGATCTGATAAGAGACGTTCTTTTCACCGGTCGTTCGAGGCGGGACGCGTCTGAGATTCTTTGTCTGGGTGGTTTTTAAGGGATACGGGCTGGAGAATTTATGCGCCGAGTCGGATACCGATGGGACTCTTCGTAGGGGGCTCCGTAATGCCGCGAGATGAATAGCTATGCTCGCGAACGAACTGTTTTTTGGGCTCGCCACTGTTAACCCTTTCATGGTTTCGTTGCTACGTTGATGGTATAGCTTTTGTTCAATTAGGTTTTTACGTGATACAAATAGCCGGCGGGTTGTTTCTTTATGTCGCGTGAATGGGGCACATTTTGTCTACTATGTTAAAGATTCGATGTGACGAATAGGGTTCTTTGGAATTTATGTTCCTGCTCGCAGAAACGTACAGAGGACTTCTAAAGACTGGATCCAAAAGCACGATCAATACCGTTTAAGAAATTAGAGAACAAAAATCACCCCTCGAATAAATTTAATCATCGTTACTCCATAAAAGCTCGCGGTATAGTAAACCTTGCATTCTCAATGCCCCCAAAAGAAAAAGTCCAAGGATCCTCGAGAAGGAACCCATCAGTCAAAGTGCGTTAAAAGTCCTGCAAAGCAAAGGCACTTAATTGAGACGTTACCAATGCCAAATACGATCGAGCCTGAATCGAGATTGTCGCGATTGAGTGAAACACAGCTGCGAATAAAGTCGTTTTGCGCAGGATTGGTTTCCATTTTTCCGGAATTCTGTCGTCCCAAACGTAGAGAATTTCCCTTTTTGAGGGTGACAGCTCGTTAGGTATCTATCCGTGGCACGTGATTGACGAGCGCATGTGTGCGGGATTCGTTGGCGTTGTTCGATTCAATGATAATCATCGAGGACGCGCGTGCATTCGCAGATCGCAGCTGCGCCACAGGTGTTTTGCGTGGAACGCGAATTTCGTGGTTGACTCGGAAAAGGAGAGGCGTATTTCGTATTCCTCGAAGCATCAAGGTTGCTGATTGGCAAATAAATCAACGTTTCTAATCCGTCGGGATTAAAGTGCTCGCAGGCGGATTGAGAAATCGACGAAAATCAGTCGATGACTACACCGCGAGCTTGTTTGCTTTGTGTTAAAAACCGATGTACGAACCTAATGGCCCTGAAATTTCGATCGTCACTTCCGGTTATTTTTCGAGGAAGTATTTGGATGTCCCAGAAAATGACGCGACCTCGCGTTTGGTGGTTGGATCATTTCGAAACGTTGATCAGGGAATAGACGCAAATACAATGGAGCCTGTTCGTCGAAAACTGTGTTTATTTAAACATTCAGTAATCGAATTTGCAGAAGAACCGATAGAAAATAAATCTTTCCGAAGACGAGTGTCACTGTCGCGTTAATCGCGTAAAATCAGCGTCATATTAAAGAAGACGGATTTTCAATTAAGGATCAATGAATGCTGAGGTATGGTTTCCGTTTAATAACACTTTATCGACGCAACCTTTTATCAAAGACGGTAATAACCTCTCACGGTTTAAGTACACAGAGCTCCGAGTCCGGAGAATGAGGAACATAAATCATTTTGTTTGGAATCCAGGACAATGAAATTACCTCGATTAAGGGTAATTGACTTTTAATCTCCGGCTTAATTTATCTCTTCGCCAGGCTAACTCGATAACGAGCTTCGTAATAATTCTTTTTTACTCAAATCCGAGCATGATCCAGAACACTCGCGGCAGAACATTATAGACCTCTAATTATTTGATCGAGTTATTTAATGTCGTACTCTAAACCACGTATCGCGCCATCTCAATTCGCCAACGTATGATACTAGAAAAAGGTGCCAGACCGCTTCGTTATCCTGGCAGACGATCAAATTGGACTCTTCGTCGCTATTCCTGTTACCCCAAACCAGCAGCCCGTTTTATGGTAACGATGACGACTTTTCCGAGCACCTTGCGGCTACTTCTTCGCGCAGGATTTCTCCCTTTTGCTCGATGGTCGTCCAGGACGCCGACGAAACCGCGACAAGCGATAAAACGCTAATGCTCGGTGTCGTGGTATTTTATTGGAATCGGAATTACGAGGCTTCGGAATCGTCGAGGCCACCGAAAGTGACGTCACCCACGCGGACGATGATTATCTGCGCGGAGGAACACGGGGGCCTTGAGGTGTCTTCTCGTCTTCGTGCTTGCCAAACGGACGTCTAACGATCCATCGATCTGTTTCGTCCTGAACAAATCGAGAACCACTATTGAATCGGTACCCTCAAAATGTTATGATCAGGAGAGAAAAAAAATAATGATTAGATTGAGAACTGGCCATTCAAAAATCACACGTGAACATCTACTAAAGAAAACGGGCCCTCCCCACTCCGACTCCTGTAATAAGGAAATTACAATTTACCACCTACTGTACAAGTGAAAAATATTTGAGCTACATAGTACCACTAATCGAACAAAAATCCAATTAAATCTAATTACCAAGCAGTAGACGCAAAAACTAAAACCACATAAAAAACAGAATTGCTACAATGTACAGAAGAATTCGTGCAAGTTTCCCAAGTGCTAACCTTTCGCGTTCCTACGTAAATCAAACATTTCTTACAAACAGTCTATCGTAAAAATCCCAACACTTCAAGTAACCTACAACTCACTTCTCTTTCAATTTGAAAATTGAAAGTCTCCGCTTCACGCGTTACTTATCACCCAAGTGATACATTCGCTGAATGTTTATTCCATCTCGCGACTCCAAACTTAAAGCATGGACGATTAGTCGCGGATGAGTAATCCTCGCGTTCCCAAAGGTATTTACTATCGTCGCAGTTTACTCTCCGCGTTTTAAAAACGTTCATCTTTCCCAATGAGAGATCGTCAAGCGAATAAATTGTCTCTTTCCGTCGCTTTCCACTGTCACTCGTCCATTAAGAGGCTTCGCCGATTATGTTCACCCGTTTATATGCGTGACGCGTTAATTTTCTATGCCGAGTAATATGACTTAACGGATGAAAAATGTCTAACGCTTTACAGGAGGCTCCGTCCTCAGCGAAACAACGTCGCGTCGCGCTTAAGTAATTATCTGTCGTCCCGTTCGACAGCGACTCCTCTTATTATCGTGCACCACGATGCCGATGACAGATACGCGACGATTAATATCAGCTAGTTCATCATGGATCGAACGGCTGAATGGGATTACAGATCGCGCGAAAAAAGTGATACGAACACGGTTGTCGAACGAAGAAATTTACTTGGGAGTAAAGTTGGGAATAAACTTGCCACCAAGTGCAGGATTATTTATGAAGCGCTTATCTGGCGATAAACAACACCTCGATCGCTTCTCCAAAGGATTAGATCGGTATTAATAATCTATTCACGAAGTCTTTAGAAATCGAATTGGAAGGAATGTTTCGTTCGGCTACTTGTCGATTAACGGTGCTCGTTCAAAGATAGCTAATTGTCAGTTCTTCCCAAGGCAGCTCTCGCGAGACTTCGATCTTTAAGAAAACTGCAAAAATCAATTTTTTTTTTTGTCTGAAATAACCGAGGCCATCCCCTTTAACATATAAGCAAGATACTTTCATGTCTCATTCGTTAACGATGGGACATACTCGCTTGATTAATTGATACTTATGGCAAAAAGCCATCAGCTTTCTCAGAATGTCGTATAACAGAAGCCTGCGACATTCTCGGTTAATGAGAAAAAGGAATCCTCGTAATTAGTATATTAATTTGCGAGTTTTTTTTTTCAAACGGTTAATTACCGTTGGCTCCGATGGGATTGGAGAAAATGCCAGGAATTTCTACGCGTTACTCTTTTTCAATCCATTCGCGATATTGACGAGATAGCGGTTGGGACACGGTGGTTTCAGCCGCGATCACAGGATGCGCAGCTTCTTTCTCCGAGGAGCGTATCGATATCATCTCGAATCTTGATAAAGCCGGCTACGAGTCGGAAGCTGCAACTTGTCCGTGAACGAAGGAAGCTTCGCCAGAGGCGCGGGAATTTTGAGTAATCCTCGTGATCACGGAAGCCTCCAATACTCAATCGATAAGAGGAAACGCGAGAGGAATGAGATATGGTCGTGGGCTTACCATCGTTCGAGAGATATTGGCATCATTTTGCATCCGTGGGTTACGTTGCGGGATGGAGATGCTATAACGACGCTGATACATCGAGAGTATTGTACACCGTGATACTGCGAATCCGTTGGAATCATTACGAATCATCCTACACATTAGCCATTCCATAAAATAGTATAGGTCGAGTTCTTTTCGAGTCGTTTCATTATACATCGAGCCACAGAAACATTTGTACTCGCCATAGGATTGACATCCAATGGATGATATATTTTTAAAGCAGAATATATAAAATATACAAAAATTTGGAACCACGCTTGAGCCAAAGTCAAGGTGTCACTTGGTATAGTCGACTTTCTACACTTATAATAACTTGACTGAACAATAAAAATTAACACCGTTAAACGAATAGCGAATGAAAGGAAGCGAATTCGTCCTGGCAAAGGGACGGAGCTGAAATCTGACCCCGAAGCGTTCCTTAGCAGGTTAATCGTACAAGGGGTTAATAAAGAATGCCCTAACGGCATCGTAAGCGAACGTTTAATTAGCCTTCTTTGCGCGCTCGCCTAATCAGCGTTGCTGCACCTTCGCGCAGTGTCCGCGAGGGAAAAATTATTGTTAATTATGGCTACGTAACTGTTCCTTTGACAAGTCGTTAACGCTTGTTTACCGAACGCGTTGAAAACCGTGGAGAATTCGCGAAGACGCTGGAGAAAAATCCCTGGATCTCCCTTGGAGACAAAGACGAGCGAACGTGGTCGTAAATCAGTCGAGTATCAATGATTCATAAGCATAATTAGGTTCGCGGATGACTGCTTGTTGGGTATATATTTCATTTACTAGCCATTTGCCATTATTATATGTCGTTTTTTTCTTATCCCTAAACGTCAATCGTTTTACCCGAGTCAGATTTCGGCTCACCTATGGCACAACCGTGCCGAGAGGAAAACGAGAGGAATCCCGATAACGCGCGCGAGCGCCAGGGCACGTAAATAGAATTACGTTGACGATGATCGATAAATCTTCGGAGGGGAACGCGCGTTTTGCCCCCAATGAGAATGTTTACTCGTTTGCCAGCGAGGTAATAACGGGACGTGGAGTACTACCGTGCCGCGCATAGATTAGCACGCGTGTTAATTTTATGCTTGTTGAACGTAATTATAGACCGCGTCACCGTTTTATGCCGCGGTAATCCTACTTTCGAGACAGAAGGATCTCGAAAGACGACAGGAGAACGTTGATCGAAGCCTCTCCGCGGCTGGTTTCGTCGAGAATCGAATATTGCTATCTTGGTTTAGTAAGTGCGTCGCAAGACTAATAAATTAGGGGTTCGTGTGCGAATAGTGCATCGCTTGTATAATTGTCCAAAGTTCCATCCCTAAATAAAAAACACGTGCTAGAATCTCCCTCGTAGCGTGAAAAATCAAATGATACCGAAGCTTTGACAAACTCAAAAATAAAACCTACGATAAACGATCGAGCCACTCTGCTAGGCTCCAGCCTGGCCAGCCTGGCCAGGCGTGTTCCCGCGAATAAAATGCGCAAATAAGTCTGCCCGATCGGATAACGATGAAAAATGAAAGCGGACTGGCCACAGGGTGTTCCCCGAAATAAAAGTCCCTGGTAAAAGGGTGAAACGGAGCGAGGAGAGCCGAACGCGTGCGCTGGTGGCACGAGTTACGCCGAGTTATTCGTGCGTGCAGAGCGCAATTCCGCGGGCGGGCGGTGTCTTTCCGCCTGGGGAAGCAGAGGTTGAGTTAAATCGACTGGTCAGAGGATGAGTTATCGATCGGTCCCGTCCTCGGCGACAGGTTATTGTTCCGCGGCGTGGGCAGCCCCGCGTAAGTCCCAGCGCGAACCGAAGATGTCTCCGTCTCGAGCGTTTTGCCGATCGTGTCGCGCGATTCGTCATCGTTCTGCGCCCCTCGGGGTGCGTCTTCTCTTCCCGTCGCATTCCCGAACGCGACACGGGCCACGAACGACGCCGGATCGATCCACGATCGATCATCGTCGTGGGAAAAGGAAAGCGAAACGATCGCTTCGTCCCGAACAGAAAAAAACAGTAAATAGGAGAGAGTTGTGTAAGCATCTGTGTTTCCTCGCGTGTTTTTTTATTTTATTTGCGTTGAGTACATATTATGTTAGCTATATTTCTATTCGAATCCTCGGTTCATACAAAATTTAATTTAGACTTAGAAAATTTGGAGTGTAAAGGGTTAAAGACGCGCAATAGCGAACGCTTCGGCATCGTTTCCTCGCTGGCAGTGCCAGATTCCATAACGTAGGAGGGACGAGGAATGCAGAATCCAGTTTCCAGAAATACAATGTTTTTTCCTCCTCCCCGATGAAACGGCGCACGGCGTTCGTTCGTCGATCGATTCGACGAGGTTCAATCGGCTTTTATCTGCTCCTCACACGAGCTGTATCGATCACGGGACGAGGAAACTCGAACGCGGCCACCAGCGTCGAGGCAGAACGCTATTCTTGCTGGAGTAGTTGCTGCTTTCTTCCTTTCCTTTTTTCCCATCTTCTCCCCATTTTTTTTTTTTTTGTATTCTTTATTGCTTTTGCCTCGTCCCCATTTTTCCTCCTGTCTTTGTCGACGTTTTTCTCGATCGTCGTGACACGACGGAGCACCGCTGTCGCCCAACACGAAACGCCAGAATTCCCGACAGCCGTGAAATCCATTAATTGTGAATTCCCTGCGCGAAGTCATCCGGAGATTGTTGAACCCCGCTTGTCCCTGTCTTTCAAGTCGAAACAGAAATTTGAAATACCGCTCCCCTATTCAATGGTTCCCCTCCCATGCGTTGAATTTTGTTAGTTAACCGTCCGTGGCGTGACTTCGAAGTGGCACACGAATTCTGCTGCTAATATTAAAAATAGCTTCATCCCTTGGTCGTTGATCGTGCGAATTTTATTTCAGTACACCTATCGAAACATATTTCGTTTCAAACGTAAGAAATGTCGAGTAAATGAATTGTTGCTACATAAAGATGATAATAACTAGACGAAATTAACTTCACTTTTCGAGACGGGTTTGAAAAGGAATATGCTGTAGAATTGTCCCTCCGGAGGTAAGAAGATATCAGAGCCAGCAAACCGGAAATCGCGAAACGAGCCTCTAGCTACCGACAACCAATCTCCACGCGTTTGCGGAACTATCTCAATTAGAAGCGACGTTTCCGACACGTGCACGGGGAACGGGCGTCGAATTAGACATCAAAAGTTTAATTTCGCGTTGCTGGTTAGCAGACGGTAATTAACGCTTCCTGTAGATCTGCGTGGAATTCAAACTTTCCGGTCGGAAACGAGTACAGCGTGGGGGCTTGTTAATAATTTCAACGTTGGTTGGAACGATTTCGTTGCAAATCTGTCGAGCACAGTCAACGAGACTCGAGAAAAATTCATAATTAATTTGGGTAAGGTGTCGTTGATATCTCTGAGGGAACATCATTGAAATTATTTTGAAATTCATCGTTTTGCGAAGATTTAGGTGCAGGTGCAGGTATAACGTCTTATACATCGAGCTACATTTGTGGAATTTCGCGAGGTCTGAGCGGAGAATTATTTTAAGTAGAATAGGCCCGCGTGTGGTCAGACGTCGGACTAAAGTTTCATACTGGGGTAGAGTTTCCCTTTTAATTATTTTATTATGAATGAATGCGACGTACCTCGTGTGTAGCATACTATTCCATGGTAACGATTAGGTGAAATCAGTCATAAAAATTAATTAGAAATTAGTGAATAATTAATCGCAGAGCTCATAATGAAATATTCTGACGTCATGAGATAGTTTCTACGTACTCGTAGCTGTTGATACATCAATGATGTAGTTATAAATATTAAATTATATTAATACAATAATAACAGAATGTTACATGTGTATATAAAGTAATTGTTATGCGAAAAATATTTTATACGCACAATACCATTCTTAGATGATACGTTCATTTTCAGGCATAGCATTTATAAGAAGACTCATTTTTCTAAGCAGACTAAATCAAGTTTATCACTCATTAAGCAAAACTATATCCACGTTTTAATTGTCATATCAACTTAAATCGTCACTGTGAGTTTTCTTGCTCCAATCACAGTCCATCGTCTCTTTACGCCAAGGTAGTCCACGGGTGGGGGTGCTCCACACGCTCCCCTCTCCTTCCACGCGGTTCCACCTCCTTCTACGCATCATACCAGAGAGAGAGAAGGGCGTCAGTGTGCGGCGGAGCGTAGAAGAGAGAAGATCGAGACATGTGCATCGTCTTACCTCGAGCGGCCAGAGTGGGGGAAGTATCCACGCTCCGGAGCTTGGCTCGGACACCCTGGCATTCACGAAATCCACACGAATCTTGAATTCTCAACTAACTTTTACGTTCCTACGATTTCGCGCAGAGTCCGTTTCTCTCTCTTTCTCTCTCTAAATTCTCGACAACCTATCGATACCGGTTGGGGACAGAACCCTTCTATTTTCCACATGCTCAGCGAACTTCTCGATAACCGCATCCCTCATAACCGCAACGATACAAATTAACGGGTCAGTGGAGGAAATTACAGTGTTCCCGCGGCCAGGCTTCCGCGGCTCGTTCTCCTCCAGCGCACAATGTTACTGCCGACGATTAAGATAGACTCGAAATTGTTTATCGATAAATTGCACGTTCGAGAGATGGTCACGCGAGGCCGCTTCGTATTTGCGTATATTAAGTGGGTGGTGCTCTCGAATGGCAACAAAAGTGGACGTCTTGTTTCTGTTGCGTCGATGCTTCCTGAACTTCTTGACGTCAAGACAGTGACTTCTGGTCCTGGATCACTCGGCGAATATCTAGTTTCGGACTGTAGCTGAGAAAGTAAAGTGCGCGAGTCGAGGGGTTGTTTGTTGGGGTAAGTGACACTTGTAAATTTTTGTTAAAGGAAGTACTAAGAATTTTAGTTTACCGTTTTGCTCGTGTATTTGTTCATCTTTGAGGAAGGTTCACGAATTTTCGTGTGCAAAGGAAGTCGATTTTTAAGAAGCTATAGGCTAGTTACATGCTCAATAACTATTAATCACGTCATTGATGATGAAATAGTCTCGAAGGTCGTCGTAGATATTTGATAGCACTCGTTCTTGTTAAATCGAATTTCTCAAAGGTGCATTCTCGAGGAACGTCAAGTTAAACGAAAGAGGCGAGGGTGACGCGTTCGTGAGAGGGGAGGAGTAATAAACTGTTAGATGAAGTGGGGTTATTAAACGAGTGGAATAATAAACTGCCGAAGTAGGGAAGTGTTAAACAGGGGGAATGAGAAAATACTTGACTGGCGGGAATTACGAAAAGCTGAACGACGTGAAATACTCGAGTAATAAAATGACAGAGGGAACCAGCGAATATTAGGTAGAGTAAATAACGGAGTTTGAGGGGGATTAATGGAGGCATCGGGCTTCAGGAAACGAGAAAATATTATGCGAAGGGTGTGACAGAATATTAAGTGCGTGGCTTAAGAACATTCAGGGTAATACGTACACATTAATGGACTGAATCGTTAAGAAACGATAACGTGAAATATACGCTGCAGGCTTTCCAATTCATTTTTATATGAAACGGTACATTATTGAAAATTCATGTTAAATCAAATGAGTATTATCGCGTATATTTTTTAATAACAGCGAACTTATTTAAAATAGATTATAGACACGGGATAGCTTGTGAGTACGTGCACATGATCATTGCATAATATTAAATAAATCCAATCGGAGAGTATAAAATAGCGTAACGAGTAACGGAGGAAGTATTAGACTGAGTGTTAAGTATTATATCAAGGTATTATCGAAAACGGCCAGGGAGGATTACTATCGATCGAAGGTTAAATTTAATAGCGGCAATCGCACCGTGGCTCGATTCGATCTTTTCTTTTTTTTTATTAATTCTATCGGGACGTTCTTGTCCAGTTTGACATGTCCAATCAACGGCTTCCGATTACGATCGATTCTATTAAAACGGTATTGGAAAAAACGCCCGATGGAGAAGGATCGTATCGGATCCGATATAAGCAGACACCATCTAAATTCTTTGTGACCTATTTTTAACATGAACCGATTTTTTCGTAACGAGGGTCTAGTTTTTGCCTCGACACGCTTCCGTTGGTACTTTAGTATCGGACTTCCAGAAGGTGGCAACCGTGGAGGCACTGCTAATCATCTAATTTATATAAAAAAATTGTCTGCGTGTATCCTAGAAATGCAAGTATTGAAAGCTCGACGAATTCGTAAATCACTCGGAAATAATAACTTTCTCGAAGTACGCGAAATACAAAACAGCAGACAAACGTAAACCGTAGGATTTATCGAAGTCCCTCTAACTTCGTTTAAGTCTACGCGATTCATCAAACGGACAGCTAAACATAAATTGGCGACTTGCACGAAATTTTCTTACCCAAATCTTCCAAGCGATTCATCAAGCATACACTTAAACTTAAATTGTCCGAGGAGCGTCGCGAATAGAACGAAATTTTCACTTACTCGACACGAGATCCTGGTGCGCCGATTAAATCGTTGGAATTGAATTTATCGCTGGATATTACTTCCAATTTGCAATTTAATTACTCACAGATCGACGGCGCGAAAGTGAATGCCGCGAGTTATTTTCTTAGCGGTATCGGATTGGGAAACACAGACGTCGCGGCACAATAAATTTCCCGATGCGTTACGAACGTCTCCTACCGTATCGAGCAAAAATCCGAACAGAATACTGTCGAGCCGCCGTGATTTATGCCAGGCTAAGTAATTGCGATGCCTGTTCGAGTATGACCGTTGCCTTAACAGAATTCTAATTTGTCCGAGTAATAAACAGCCGGCGAGACGGCAATTTATTTTACACCATTCACTTCCGCGCGAGCGAAATGCCTAATACTTGGGCCAGTCTGGCCGTCGTTTTTCTGACCAAGCACAATTCTGAATGAACACGATATTAGTCATTTTCGACGCGTGATACTACATTCGTAACCTCGAACTTCTGTCTTCATGCGATAGACAAAGCCGCGATGAGCCCTCAGGGGCTGTAGCATGCGAATATGCAGCTACAGTACGGGCTTAGCGACCCCGGGGTACCCTAGCTAAGTAGACAGACGTGTACAAAAAAACAAGACTAACTTTAATGTAACGTACAGAGTTACGATAACGCGAACTAGGCCAAAAGTAAGGAGTTACGTAAGGCAAAAGAAAAGGTAAAACGTGTCGCTGTCGCGAGAGCAATTTCGTGGATCGTTAGGGGAAGGTCGAGGTCGCCGACATTTGGCGAGGATCGATGCGACGCCAACGCTCCGATTGATCGCGGTAAATTGCTCGATTGTAATCGCGATTAATTACACGCACCGATAAGGAGACCTCGCGAGCCATCGGAACACCTGCGAACGCGATCGATCGGCTGCATACGTCGACGCACACGTGCTCCATATTGCGCCCCCTTTGCCTTGTACCAATTTCCATTTACAGGAATATCAGGCATACCGGACGGAACTCAATTTCGTCCGCCGCAACTCAGACGCAATGAGTTCATTACCGACGCTCAGGCTCCTTGGGGGCTCGGGCATTAACCCCAGGGGTTAATTACCGACTCTGGGAGACCCACTTTGCTCGTGCATGCCACTTTGCTGGCTTTGCGCTTTCCTGGTCCATTGAATCGCGACGCGTTTATTTCGTGGCTGCCGCTCTTTGGCGACGCGGTCAAGGAAATTTCGAGGGTGTTTTCACTGAAGTCAGGGAGCGTTAAAACGATGATTTTGGGGAATTCAATGTACAAGGAATATTGAAATTCTCTATACAGTGTTCTCTTGGATGTAGGAGTAATATTATTATAAAATCAGAGAAAAATAATATTCCCCTTGCAACATACGAATTTATGCATCTGGAATTTGTGTATTATTTATAAAGAATTCTAGGAGCCAAAGAAACGATCGATCTCGTAGATACATATTGCAATTTAAATTTACATACGTATACATCTGCTATTTTATTATTCCATATGTACAGGGTACAGCATTTATATAGAGCGAATGTAGAAAGCTTAATTAAATCGATACATGTTTTTATCGAATCACGAATCAGCAGTTGAAGGATTACAAATTCTACGACTCGCTGTACCTATTTGCATCAGCCCGTTTCCTTTACCCCATCGATTAATATTGCGTACGACACCGAACCGATAGAGACACTCGGTATCAACGTTATCTCCGTCGATCTAACCGTATCGAGCCAGCATCGATACCCATTTATCGGGGCTTCAATTGAATTCCACTAGCTCGTATCTCTGCCAAGGAGACAGCCGAGATTTTAATCCCGAGGGCGTTCGATAATCGATCGAGATTCGATTGTAGCGGGTAAACGGGCTGGCAAAGTGACGCGCAACGAGCACGCCGCGGTAATTACGTCCCGGGTGGCGAACATTAATTAAACGCGACGAAATAATTAATCTCAGGCACTTAGATCATCCTCGAGAATCCTCTGCGGCGCTGCGTCTCGAATCGCGACGAATGCACAAAGTGGTCGCGCGTGAGCAGTCGCTGACTCAAAGGCGCAGCGATTAAGTTCAAGAATTTCGAGTCGTGACTGCGATATAATTGCACGCTATAAATTACGCGCATTTTTGTGTATCGCGGCGCAGTAACTTCGTTGGAACTTCGCGTTGACTCCGTTTCAACTTCGTGATAAATTCACGGTGACTTGATGTTAGAATAGTTATGATTCAACTTTGTTAATTTGTGAAAATAGGAGAACTCGGGAATTTCCGCGCTCTTTCGTAAAGAAGATGGCACTCTTGTCGAGGCGTAACCTCGTCGAGCAGATCGATTTATCGAATTTATCGCCGACTCTATCCCGTCCTGGCGATCGCGCGGTGTAATCGCTATATATAGAAATCGCGAAGACACCTGCTGGCTTCTTCGTAATTTCTTGGCCGATTCCCCCTGCTCGGTTTAATCGCCGCGCGCAGCGTGACGGCTCGCGTAACGATCTCAGGGGTGGAGGGACACGGCTGTCAGCTCGATTATCGAAAATCACCTGGGACGACCCCACGGCCCAGCCAGTAGTCGTTCCTCCATCGGTGATAATGACGCCGCGGTATGCGACTTCGCGGCTACCATTTTTATCCCGAACGAACGCGGATTTAATTGTGACTCACCGCAGACTGGATCGTTGAAGCGAAGGATCGTCGGATTTTTGCACGATTTTCCCGATTTTCGCGCTTCTATATTGCTTCTGCCTCTTCGAGAGCGCTCGACGCTGAAGAGCGTTCTACTAGGGGTCGTTTAACGGTAAACGTTAATCGAGTTTCTTCTTTGGAAATTTAAAGGCTAAGTGTGATGGAAGCGCGAGGGATGATTTGTTCGGAGGATATTCATCTTCTTATTAAATGGAATGTTAAATCTCGGAATTTTTATAAAGGGTTTTGCACACACGTTTATTCATATTTTAAGAACATGCACAATTCGTTTCCAGATAAAAATAATCAAAATTAATACTCTTTTAGCATTCGAACAGTCGTCAGTAAATGACAGCAATGGCGCGATAAGAATTTTTTCAATTATTCCCGCGGGACATTTCCCCTAAAGCAGAAACAATTGCACCGTGGAATTTGCGAAAGGTCCTGCAAGCGGCAAACAAAAATCGTGCGGCACCCCCGGTCGACCCGGAACCCGGCGTCCCGACGGCCTTTGATCGCGAGACGCGTAATAACGCGTGACAGAGCGCCGCGGCGTTCATTAAGCGACGCTCTCGAGCTCGACGTGTTTGCCGAAAGCGAAGTGAATTCGTACGCGGGGGTGATCCCCGAACAGTCTTACCAAATGGTCGCCTGCGCCCGGGGATTGGGACCAATTTGAATTTCAAATCTCGTCTCCATTAAGGGGTCTTTAAATGTTCAAAAATAAGGCAGTTTTATGTTTGGGGGTTTGTCGAAGTTCCTGATGGGAAAATCAGGCTTGCAAATTGAAGATTTGAGGTGTTGGGTGTGGTAAACAAATTATTAAAAGGTCTAGTCGTAGTTGGGATAACACAGACGTTTTACTCTTTGGGGTGTATATTCGTGAATTTAACATTGTTCCCTACAAATTTCGACATTTTCGTCGTTCGAAAATGGTAGGAATTCCTTTTGGATAGCAAACGAGTTCGAGGGAGGAAACCGTTTTCGTTCGCCGTGCTCGTCCCTCGATTATCGCCAGCCGAAGGAGCAGGGAGGCGCTCGTCGAAGGATGAAATGATGGCCGTACTGCGGAGTCATCGGTTTTAATTGCAATTTAAATATTGAATTATGATACCGTGTACCGAGAGACTCTCGCGGCGCTTCGGTTGCTTTTAAACCGTGGTGCTTGCAAATTGTTGATGGATCCCGCGAGCCGCGATGTTATTAATTACTCGTTGTTCGATGACTGTTAGCCTGTTGGTGAAAGTCGTGACGTCCCGTCAGCCAGAGGTAAATTAATAAAGTGACGCCGCGATTAATATGGTAATACGGAAGGTGGACGCGAGTCGCGCTACAAGTCATTTTATTCACCTATAAGAGACGAATCAAATCGAATGAGTATACGTTTACGTCGACTATCGCGTTATGGAAACGTAGGTGTCGAGATTTTTTTTAATCAAGAATTCCTGTGCTTGGAATAGAAGAGTTCTATCGCAACAATTTTCAATTATTTATGATCGCATTTAAACATTTCTTGGAACAAGCTGTTCCAAAGTGTCCATACAACAGTACAAACAGAATTTTTATAATAAGACTAGCAGATATTTCTGCTGGGCATAAAACGAATACATAAACCAATTGCCTGTAACAGTGTACCGTTGCGAAGTGCTATCTCTTCCAATCCAAATCGTCCTCGATTCCGAATGAATCACAAGACTCTTGCCGAGTTTGTACACACTGCGCGCATCTCATTCGATCGTCATGAATATTCACAGCCGGTTTCTACGTACGAGTCAATAAGCATCAAAACGGCCGCGAACGTCTCATAAATTCATCGAGTGAAATCATAAGGAGTGTTTGCGATTCTACTTCCTGTCGACTCTAATACCATCCACGCAATCTTCTACGAAAGAAACACAGGTACACACTCTTGTAAACAAATCCGCGAGCAGAATTTCGTCCGACGAACGATGATTAATGGCTGTTATTTGCATACATCTTTTTAAGCGTCGCGTACACGCTGTTCGTCTTCGTGGGTGAGGTCACCCACTCCTCGAAGGAACCGTGCTGGAAGGATCATGATCAGGATTGTTTAGAAGCGATTGGGCTGATTCATCGCTTGATTTTTCGATGACGGTACCTAGGTGAGAATCGAAAGTCAATGGTCGGGTTTATTTATATTTATTTATTGTTCGGACTGCTTTGCTATAGCATAGGAGACAAGACAGAGGTGATAACGTTGATGTAGAATTTTTATTCGAGTCAAAGAGTGGCACATATTACCATAATTCTATTCTAAAAACACTATAATTATAGTAATATTTGACGTTAGTACATTTCCTTGCGAGGCATGAGAAACGGCCAAGGTTTGAAAACGAATTATTATTTATAGGATTTCGCTATAAAGTGTATTCGTTGTAAAGATTCTGTTGTCCTTTAAGGATGCCGCGCGCAAGATGAAAAATCATTTAAAGGTCGGTGGTGGACGGATGAGATCCACCTGGGGAAAAACGTTGTTAGATCAACGATATATTGGCGATCGCGTACCGATAAGCTGGCGCATTTGTGCGATCGGCGACGTGTATCGCGACGATAGTCGAAGCACATTAATAATCGGACATAAATCATGCCTCCCCTTCTATTCTCGGATCGCAAGCTTTGCTGGAGACCCAGCGCTCTTTTCTTGGATGCTGTAATTTAACGTCCTCGTTAACCCCTTATAGCCTCGACGCGTTACACGGTGTATTCCAGTTAACCTAAACATCTCGAAACATTCATTCGATCATTCAACGTTGCCATCTACGTTGTTTATTACAATAACATCAACCAACGAGCGTTCTATCTGTGCAACAGATAATTCAAATGAACCGCGTTTCGCTTTTCTCCCGACATTTATTTCCTCAAACGCGAGGCTAATTTCGCAAAATTATGACGCTTACGTCTTTCTTAATGACTGGACTTCAATTACGGTCCGACATTAGACTCCTTAATTACGCTCGGCGCTGGAAGGTCGTCCGAATCGCGAAAGTTAACGATACCTTTTTCTCCCGTCCGTGAGCGTGGAAGATCGAGAGGCCTTAAAAACGGAGTGCTCGTATAATCGTCCGTCTTTATGACGTAGTAAAACAAAACAATGAAACAAAGCGTGGATAATGACGGGACCGAATGACGAATGCCGTGACGCGTTCGTGGCGTATTTCAAAATACGACGATTCGTGTTCCAAGTTCAGAACTTATATAGAACTGTTTCATTTTACTTTCGTATTTACCTTCACTTTGATAAAACAAATAAATCTTCGTTTCTCCTTGTTTCAATTAACTTCAGAAACAAGAACTACTAAACCAAAGAATGTGTAAATAATAAAATGTAGATATAACGGTATAAAACACTATGAGGTAAAATGTTTTAGGTTCATTGGACTTCTTCGGTAGCGAAGTTCCAGTTTGTGGATTCCGAAGAAGTCTTCTCTTCATTTTGTCTTCAATTTGCCTCGTCGAGGAAGGCCTCGTCGACTTTGGGAACCTTCATTCCTGCTACAATGTGAGCATAATAATCGTCGTTTAGCGGCAAACTAGGTGTGGGGAACAATCTAATTGCGCGGATACGTTTAGATGCGGCAGCCGTCACCAGGAAACCATAAGGACGTGCTACATCGTGGAATCGTTGTCAAGAGAACCACTTCGAACGTAAGAATCTTCAATTTGATTTCACAAAAATTGAGACATTTCACAAAAATCAACCTACTCATGTATATCAAAACACACAAGTAGCTAGTCCCGATCCACAACCTCAAGGGTAGATTCCACCCTCTCAACAGAAACATTCAACAACCAAAACGAAACTCTCGTGCATATTTTTTAGTTTCCTCCAACTGTGTACAAAAATTTCGCGAAAGTGTTCGCGCTGCATTTGAGAAATGTTGCTCGTTAGCCGCGATATTATTGGCGAGCCTCGTCGCGGACGATCCAATTTCAAGCGCGTGCTGAAAATCGCGATAATTCAAAGCACGTACACGTAGCGATATGAAGGTCCCCGAGTCTTTTAGGCGAGCGCGCCACGTATTTCGTGCGGGACGTGGCAATTTTTAAATTTCACGTCGACATTACGATCATTTACATTTAGATTAATCTGTCGCGTCTGCCGCGAGTACGTACGCGTACGCGCGCAGCCACTATACCGTTTGCTTATTATTGATTATTCAAATACGTGAATATTCAAACGGGACGCCCGTTATCCGACAGAGCAGTGCTACTTACTCGTACACGCTTAAGTATCAACCGCGTACGCCTCGAAACATGATCCATTCGAACCTCCCAATCCGCCATTTGCATTTATATTAGTCATTAAACGAACGATATTGTAGCGGCATTAAGGGTTGCTCGGAATCACGGCATTACTCAAACGTCGGTCCCCGTGTCATGGACAACGGAGTTCATCAATATTGCATGAACGAAAACGATTAAGTCTGAAGAATCGTCGACCGGTTTTCGGTGATAAATCGACGCGAAAACATTTCCTCCCCTTGGCTCCCCTTGATTCTCACCCACCCACCCCCCGGGCGTCTAGCATTTGCATTTCATAGCTATTTGGGGTCGAGGTACAACTATTGTCCTAGGTCGTTCTAGTCTTTTTCGCGTAGACCGATGCGTTGATCTATTGACCTTTTGAAAGGGTTATAGTAGCGTTCCAGGTGAATTTAATGGGACACGTGGAGTTGTGTAGAATTCTATAATTTTATAAGCAATCTGTATTCATCCGTAGCTCGAGAAAATAGCGAGGAATTCTCCAGACTTAAATGTATTCTTTGCTTTTTATTGCTACCTTTTCGGCAAATTGAAAGTACCATGGCTGCTCGAGTACGAATGTAGAAAGTACGGTTCGCGTAGAAGCGAAGTGGCGTCAGCGTTTTGCTTGTTTCCGGTGGCGATGTTTTATCTTCGAACGAATCTACCTTAATTGGGGGACTTAAGTAATGATGTAACGGTACCCCGAGCTGCCGGAAGGTGACGCTGTGTCTTCGATCCCACGGGCATTTGCATCTGTTTTCTGGCGGAACGACGTGTCAAGTTCACGGAGATTATGTTGATTGAAATTCTTCTTTCCTTCACTTATGGTAGAAGGTCGACGATACTTTGTATCGAAGAGATCGCAGCACTCTGAAACGTATGACGCCAGTTAAAATTAAAGTATAGTAAGAAAATGGCAAGGAAAAATGATAACGGTTTAATTGTCCAGTGAACGTGCGTGCAAAAGTACTAGCACTTAGAGGAAATTCTCAAGATGACGTTTAAGATAAGTAGAATTGAAACCAACGAGCTATACCGGGTTATACTTTTATCTGCTTAACCCATTAAATCCAACGAAGGTTGAGCAAGAGTCAAAGATGAAGGCTTCCAAGTAGCGTTCGTAATTAGGGTTGAAATCCTTCCTTTAATTACTTTTTCCACATTATTATTGTATCGTGAACTACAAGAGTCGTCGGCGTGCGACGTCCTTGAGCAACAAACGTAAATATTCGAACGTCGCTCATCCCCGTATAACGCGAGTTCTAAAACAGTTGTAAATCCATTCGCACAGTAATCAAGACAAAATTCACGAGACACTCCCGAACGAGTGAAAAGAATTCTAGTAAGGATCTATCGTGGAATTAACGTTCCCACGATGACCTAGGCGATCCGGGATACACGAAGAATCCCGGATATGGAGGGGCATAAAGTCCAGGGGGGGAGGCAGTTATTAGTAGCTAAAAAGTATTCGAGACAATGAGCTTCGGCTCCGTTACGCCATTCGTTCCATCGGAGATAAAACGCTTATGATAGGGGCAATTAAGCGAGAACCAGTAGCGTATTATTCGTTGGGTAAGAGGGACTGGTATTTATATTTGAGTTTCTTTAGTTGGGAAAGTTGGTATGAGGAGATATTGATACAGATACAAGGTAGTATAAAGAGTTAGAGAGCTAGTCGAAAGAAAATTCTCAGAGTAATTTTAATCCCTAATGTCTATTGTACGAGTTTCTTTTTTTTTAACGGAGTTCCTACATTCTTCTGTGTTTCGCGGTTCTGCGATGGTGTGACGTTCCCCTGGCGCCAGTGGTTAAAAATGTAGTAGATGTTTAAAACGTCGGCCACGCGAATCGCCCGATAGAGATTATTAACGCTCGAACACGTTCGGCGGCCGATAAGACAATAAGATTTCATACGTGGGACGATAAAACCGCCGGAATGGCCGTTAATAAAAGTTCATAAAAGTCCGATTGATTTATGCAACGACGGTACTTCATTTACGACGGTTGTAAATATAGCGGGTCCGTGTGTGGTTGTAATTGTCCACGCTGGTAGAAAATCGGTAGAAGTAGGGGGAGGGAAAGAAAGGAATCGCGATGAATTACGGGATTCGACGGCATTAAATTTAGTGCTCTCGCTAATTAATTGTAACGGACAAACGAGCTAACGGTGTAGGAGACTGTCATGTAGAAATTCTCAAATTCTTTGATTAAAAGGATGATTGCTTATGGATTAAATGAAAAGAAAAATTATAGGAAATTTAGAAAAATGAGACTCGTGTATAATTTGCAATGGATATAATGCTCTACAAAGTAGGATGTCCCGAAGTATCAAGTTTAGGAACACAGAGTCTAAGATCCCCTCGTGCCCTAAAAACAGAGCAAGGCTGTGACTTCTTCGAGCACACAAACTTTCGTTGAACTCGTTAGGAAATGATTTCTGCGCGACTGTATCGATAGTCGGAACGTATCCCACGGTGAACCCCCTCGGTTGCCCCGAGTGCAGGGCCCTCGGGGCCCCGCTAAGGTCAAGCACACGCGCCTGGTCGGTCGACCTGCAATTTCGGTAATTTCGCGCCGCGAATCTTCGGTTATCGAACCCTCGAAGGGCGGCCCACGCGAAGCCTACGCGTTTAGGTGGCCCCTGGCCCTTCGCCCTCCACCCCCGCGATCTTCCAGACCGACTAGAGAGGAAGGGGGAGCCAGAGATCTGTTCTCGATACACCAGCCGAGCCTCGCGGGGCTAGGGTCATCGTGAAGTTCGACGGGAGGTCGACAAAGGGAGAAAAGAATGGCGGATACGTCGCGGAATTTATGGCAGTCGCAGCCATGATGGCCACCGGGACGCGCCGTACAACTGGCTGGGTTTATTCTAACCCTTGATTTTTTACGAGTGATCAGGCTTGTCTAACGTAACATGTTCGTTTCAAGTACGTGCTACGATACTGATATTAATATTTATTCATTTATTTGTGAGGTAAAATGGACGTTCCTAAAAATCCCCGCGTGCCCTAAGTTCCACTCGGTACTCGCGCTGGCTTCGATAATAAAAAAAAACGCCCGACACCGAGCAACATTCCATCGCCAAAGACGATTCAGTAGAGCAACGATAACATCCCGAAACGTACGTGCCACCGTGCACGGAAGAAGTTAATGACTATCGTTAAATGTAATGATCTCTGCCATCCCGCTGCGGCCTGAGTAAATAGTCGCACGGCGAGGGCACCGTTCTAGAGGGGAGGGGACGAGGTATAAGCCATATCGCGTGAACGGATCTGGGCGAAATTTATTTGAGACGATAATTTAAGAACAAGGGTCGCGGATAATACTAATGACCTCTTAGGCGAATAGTTTATCTCGCGCGAGTTTATTCGCCTGTTTCGCCCGAGGATTCGTACCAATTAGGTCGGATACTTACCGATGAAATTTACTCGATGTAACGCGGCGAGATATTAACGCTGAACGCGATGTAAATTAAATCGTTGAACGGTATCGTTCTCTGTTAGATCGTTGAAACAATTCGAAGGGAACGAGAAAGAATCGAGTAACTCGGTTTAACAAAATCATCTTTCGACTGAAATACGATTTAAGATAATCGCCTAATTCTATAGCGACAGACGGTAAAAAGCTTCCCGAGTGGCCAGACAAGAATGAAGCCCGAGGTTCAACGTTCGAACCAGACATAGGGGGTTCTCGTCGAGTGGATAATGAAATTTCGGTCTGAAAGTTATCCTCGAATGGTCGCGCGTGTAACGTGCTATTGAATTATGCTCGTGTGCCCAGAAGTCTTGGAGAACACGCGAAACGCTCTCGAAACGCCTCTGTGGTTAATAGATTTCGTTAACGGACGAGCCATTAAACATTAATGGCCGACGAGGTCCTGCTGAGAAGAAATAATATCCTTAGTCTTGTTCCGCGGTCGAAATGAAAGAGGACAGGGTGGATGGCCGGTCGGGGGTGGAGAAATTCGGTTGAAAACGATTCGGCGAAAGCTAGGGGTCAGCTTCCATTGCTGAAAGAAATTTATGGGAGGCAATGTTTCTCCCGAGGGATAGATTTTCCTTTTCTTCGTTTCTTTAATAATTGCAGAAAATGATTGCAATGAAATAAAAGAAATGCATTCGAAATTAATAAAACTACAGAATTACGTGAAAATTATTTTAACGTGTATCAATCTAATACGTTTCGGTGAAGTATATAATTACATTGTTTTAATAAAACGACTTATTTAATAAGTACGCGGAAAATTTTGTATGCGTTTAGAGCACTAAAGCGATTCCGAATCGTACGCAGCCACCTCGATCATACTTAGAACCTCGTCAGAATCGACCTTAACGGGAAGTTGCATCGCGTTATGCATCAGGCTGCTGCATAAACGATGCGCGGAGAAAATCGACCGTTTGCGGAACGGTTTCAAGGAAAGTCGAGAATTTAATGGAAAGTAGCGAGCGACGGTTCGTAATGGGACTCCGAGGGACGCGACGTGAGATCGATCGTATACGAGATCCATAACTTTGAGCGCATTCTTTTGTATTTAAATACTGTCGCGGTTAGCCGAGAAAAACGGCCCGAGTTCGTACCGTTCCATAGCGGCGTTAACGTGCTCCGTGAAGCCAGCGTTTAGTATTCCCCTAACGGAATTCGAATGCATCGTTAACCGCGAGCAGGATGTTTGACCTATCGTAACATTTCCGAAACCTGTCGTCGCTAATAGGATATGTTAATTAAGCTACTCGTAAACATCGACGAGATTGTACTGTTTCCTTCCTAATCCCATCGGAAAACATTCGCAGCGATGGGTTTACAGGCTGTATCGTAGTCTTTTTCTCGAATATGTAACGTCAATTTCGAACCGTTTCCAATCCTGTTTGACAAGAGCCTCGGGCTGGTCGAGTCTCGTGAAATACATTAGTATTCGAATCGCAAAGAATCATGTTTAGAATTGCGTTGATTCTTCGCGATTTCGATCCTGAAGTCAGAAGACTCGTCGTGTAACTCTAGAGTAGTCGAAGTAAGTCGATAATTCATAGTTACGAATGCTTCGAATCTTTTCGAACACTCATCATAAATTACCCCTCGGTGATCGACTCTCGTTCGGTTACGAATACGTCGTATCGATAATCATCGTGATTAATCTGTACCGTTCTTTCATTCTTGATCGGACTTCAATTATCCGCCTCATAATTATCGATCTTCGATGGAACGATCGACGCTTTCTGTCTTCTAACGGTATCGACGTGACGTTCGAACGCGGAGCTCAGACTAGAATTTTTGAATGACTTGGGAAATTTGGAAAGTCTTTGTTTTTCTTTTTTTTTTTTTTTTATGAATTTCTCAACCGAAGCCTCACTAGGTTTTGATTACTTCGTAAGTCTTCGAATTTCGAACATCCCCAAACCATCAAAAGCCGACGATTTCAAACGATTCCGAAACCTAACGTCACGGATTCTACTGGAATTCCCCGGCAATGAGATTGAAAATAACCAGAGAGACTGGCGTCACAGATTCGAAGAAATTTGATCCAGCGTAGTCCACCGTTACGAGTAATCCCCGACGGATCGATCAAAGAGACAGCCAATGGGAGAGGCCAGATCGATCTTGGAATCTTTTCCTCTCGTCGTGTCCACTTAACCGACGCTAATCGAATTCTCATGGGGCAACGACGATATAATTTAACCCGACGAATCGAGCCGGAGTCGAGCCCAGAGGCAATTAAATAGAGAGCACAAATTCGGGATTCCAGTGGTAAACGCGTGAGAAACGAATCGACAGAGATTCGAAGAGGTCGAAGAAGAAAAAAGGAGTGGAATACAAGGAGCAAAATGGAAACAATAATGGAGGTTCTCGAAGGAGGTCATCGTCCTCGTGGATCCTTAAACGAGTTTTAGCTAATCGAAGGTCTGGACCACAATACGAGAACAACTCGAAATTTTCTGCTGGACACATAGTCGATTCCCTTCGAGATACAGTTACGCCATTATCAAGAAGCTTGAATCAAAGCGCCTCGAATCCACTCCTCGATAAAGAGTGTTCCTTTTCTTCAGGGCATACACATTCGATTACGAAATTGTCTGAATCGCACGACATAAATACGAGTCTACTCTATAATAACCTCATGCCTCCACTTTGAGACATAGTTCGATTATCTGGGAAAATTGTTATCCGGAACATCATCTGCCTCGACTAGTTTCTGTAATCGAGGCTTTACCGTATTCTACTTATGTGGAAGTTACATAAATATCAGAGGACCACGCGCAGCCGTCTCAGCCATTATCGAGCGTAGACGTTCGTGCTTTGCAACCCAACAATTTCGAGCGACCAACGTCTGTGATTTGTCGTGGACACGGTGTATCTTCTCGTCTATCGTCCACGGAAATCGCAAGCAGCTCGTTCTTATTCGGTGGCCAGGTACAAAGGGATAATTAAGGCGAACCGTTGCGGGAAATCGTGGCGTTTTGGTTTGCTAAAATGTTTATTCGATCGAACAGTTACCGCGATAAGTACGACGTGGAACTTTATGTGTATAGGACTGGGTGTGCGTTCCCTCTAACAAACAACGAATAGAGATACGTATCTTTCGTTCGTTATTCGAAATTTTGTATCTAGATGAGAATTTTACCAGTCTCCTCCTCGTGACCACGGGAGTCGACGATAACGGGACGACGAAATTTACTCGACGACGTTCCTACGGAATTGTATCCCCGACGGGGATTTCAAGTTAGGGGAATAGGTGCCGTTAGACACATTTCGGGAGAGTTATCGAACCGTTTCGACGAGGTAAGGAGTTCCTTGGAACGATCTAGCCTCGTGATTCCCCGAGTACAAATGGCCCAGTTAGTTCGACTGTGTTTGTGTTCCTGAGTCGATCACGTGAAAGCCATGGTTCAAACTGACATATCGATTTGTGCAATGAACGGCTCATATGAGACTGTGTCCAATCTATTGCATCGATATCTTTAGGTGAATTATTCTTTTGTATTAAAATGACAAATTTAAGAGCGAAAGGGTTCCATTTCATGACGAAAGGTTCGAAACACGTTCCACGATCGACGCGGCCAAAGAAAAGCGTGTTAAAGAGAAAAATGACACGGGACCTTGGGGGAATTAAGTGAATTCCCTTATAGTCGAGCGTGCGTCGTCGGTCTGGCGGCATTCCCTTCGAGGTCGATATCGCGATCGACTGAGGTGAAACGCGTGTTGTTATACAACACGACGGCCTTGAAACGCATAATCGTTTTCAGCGCCTTACATCGACCTCGCCATCTCTCGTATCGACTCTCTTCCCTTTCTTTTTTGCAGAGCAATGTTTACCAACGCCTCGAACGCCAATGACTTCTCCTCGTTGCGACGTCATTCGATAAATATCAAATTAGCATGACAGCAGTCTAACGAGCAATTTATTTTTGAATCAAAGTAATCGTGCCAAGTTCCTACGCAAACCGGGCAAAGGACGTCCACTTCCATTTTCCCTGGAAGAATACAAAATTTACGATTACCGTTTGACGATCGACCGATTAGAAACGATAAATATCAATGTAAAATACGATAGAATCATCAACGTCGTAAAAGTGTTTTTCGCGATTTTATTATCCGTCGAACGTCGGCACTAATTTATGCTTCGTTTCCGTTCGCGTTTCCTCGCAAGCCCCGTCGCGGTTTACCGTTTCGTACGGTTCGCCGTATATTTCTAACGAAACGACCACCCGTTATCTGTACCCACGATTTCCCAGCTCCTTTAAATGCATCGAATCAGAAGGTAATTGTTCGCAATTTATTTCATAACGCGCTTCCTTGCAAGAGCGCGCTGGCCAGTTGAGCGGTTTGCATAACGACGCGATATATTTTCACCTACTTCCGTTACAGTTTCGATGACCTTGGAATTCGATCCAGTGAGCGTTATATTTAATTCTTCGAAAAAAATAAAGCTCGAGCTTCGAAGTTAGCATGAAACGTCGAATAACACGGTTCTTCTTATCGTACCACTCGTTGTAACTCATTATAAATGTTAACCCTTTTCAACGTGAGTGAAAAGGTAGGACGGTTTCTAATCCACCTAATCCCAATGAGTTAACGGATGTTCTTTCCCTCGTGGACATCGAGTTCATATTTTAAGTGGCCGCGGTGTCGCGCCGCGTCGTTTTCTGTGCAATAAACGCGGCATCGAAATCACCGCGAGCCATTCCGATCCCTAGGCGCTGCTATCGATGATTCACTGCCATAATTCTGGAAAACGGCGTCGTAAAAACTTCCGGGAGATCATCCTGGCCGAAGGATTCATGAATTGCACCGCAATCGCGACTCGTTTCCAGTATCACATCCTTTATGGCGATTTAGAAACACGGCGTAGAGTGTACGCTCGATAAATCGGGGCCACGTTAGGGAGAAATTTTTGATCGCTCCGTCGAAGCAATCCGATTGCTTGGATGTAAAATGACGTGTGGCGGATGAGTTACGAACGATAAACTTAAATTGTAATTTAAAATAATTTCTGTTCGAAGTGCCATGTTAATAATGAATCATGAATAATAAATTACGATTATTATTCGAAGTAACGTTTGATTGCTACGTTGGATCAAAATGATGGGTTAAGAAGAGGAATGTTGTTATAGGTCACAGAGAGCAAATCATAGTTTTCATAACTTGCCATTAAACATATCATTTCTTACTATAATCGAGCAATTAATTAATTCGAACAGGACCATAAATACGAATGACTGAAAACATCTTTAATAAAATTACCGATAAAGACACTATATCTGTTTACTCGTTACCGCTGAATTTAGTTCTCGTTTTGCTTTCACGGAATAATATTCTAATCTACATTGTTGCGTGACATCTCGAAACGTGCCCCTACTCGAAATTACGCTTTGTCTCCGCAGTCTCCGCTAAATTAAGATTTCGAAACGCGGAATACTTTCCAGGACACGTTAATATTGGTCGAAGAATGCCAGGAATCCGCTACGGAAGATCTCGTTCTTGCGCGGCGCGACGTCGAGGATGCTCGGCGTGAAATTCAACGAGCCCGCGCGGTTCGAGAGTACTTTACTCTTGCGCGAGAATGCATCGGGTTAATGTAAAAGCAAACGAGCAGAAGCTTTAACGAGTTGTGTGTCACGTTGGTGATGTCACCGGCTCGTGAATCACACCAGTGTTTTCCTGGGGTCGTGAAGCCGTTCGTACATTAGCAAGTTTGTTTACTTGAAATGTCTGCCTTGGCTGCCAGCGTCGCAGAGGAATGGTTATTGCGGAAGTTTGATGGTATCGAGGGAAGCATTAAGCGGTGGGAATAGTTTATTCGCGGAGACGAGCCGTCGAGAGGAGTTCGGGGACACATTTAGTGTTTGGTGGTGTTTAGCACTGTTTTGGGAGGGTTAGTCGGAGTACAAGGGACGAGAGAAAATATTTTATACCTTTCCAAGTATTTGTACGTGTATAAGTATCTATATCATGGGGTATTGTATGGGTTTGATTACTTTGAAAGGCAGGAGGTATTGCTATAAAAGTAGGGTTGGACATTCGGAGCTTGGACATACAGTGCTTGGGCATTCTAGGTTTGGACAAACCACCGACTTAATTACTCTCCACTTCGAAATATGTATAATTTATATCCCCCACAAATTGTCTTTGTGTCGATGGTTCAGGCAAACGTCTCGGAGCATAAATTTGCTTTGCACAAACTGGAAAACAGTCTAGTTTAAGGGCTGAAACGATGCACGGTAATAGCGAGCGGAAGAATTCGGTCGACGAACCGCGAGCGAATTCCAACGCGTCTAATGAAACACGCGAAATACTGCGACCTCGAGGCACGTTCAATTTTCGTAGGAGCATGCGCTCCGGTGGTTGCTCGTTAAATATTGCGCCAGAGGGTGCCGTGTTAGGGCCCGATAGGGGCACCATGCGACCCTCCGCGCAGTGAATTTTACCTTCGACGTAGCTCGTTGGAATCACTTTCCCTGCTCATTCGTTAAAACGTGTGCTCTCTTTGTTAAGCTCCGGTATTTATCGTTCGCGAGACTCGACCCTCGAGTTTACAAGTTCGCGATTCGTTGGCTGGGTACGTTTAATGGGGCACGACCGAAGCTCTTCGTGGCTGACACTCGTGGCATGACGGACCTCGAACAACGATGTTTGTAGTGATGTTGTAACGTATTCCTGGCATGAGCAGTATCTTCGATAATTGGATTTCAGCTTGCAATGAAGGTATTGTAGTATCGCGACCCACATACCCAAAAATAAAGAGTCAAAACGACAACACGAATCATAAGGTGCGTGATTGGTCGCGTAAGAAAAGCAGCCGACTGTGGATCCAAGGATCGTGTGTCTGGATCTGTGTGCCTTATTTTGCGTTTAGACTACTGCAGTATTTTATAGAAGTTATAATTACAATTTCAACTTTACAGTTTACAGTTGATTGTGGCGCGTTTTCCCGCGCGGTCGAGTCAAGGGAAGCGATTAAAGCGGCCCGTCCCTGGCCGAGACAAGTGGCCCCGTATAATTAAGCGTAGGATTTCAACCGATCCCCATTTCCGTGCCGCAATTTTCCTTATTGGTCTCCGCGATCAGCTCTAAAACGTCATCCCCCTTCTCAGACGCGTTCCGTAACGATTAATAAATTGCCAGCGGAGCGTTTAATATCCACCGCGGACATTTTTCCGCGTGCCTTCTTCTTCCTCTTCTTCTTCTTCTTCTTCTTTGGCCAGGATCATTTCCACCTCATACGTCTTCGTTACGCCACCGATGAATAATCTCGATCGCGCCAAGTACCCGCGAGAATCGGCTCTGGCTTGTTCGTTAGCCACCGGTTTTTCACGCTCGCGTGGCGACAAAATAACCGAGGGGCCCGATGATTGCGCTTCCCGCGGCCGAGGGTAGCTCGTTCAACGTCTCGACGCGCATTATCGGCGTGTAATATAGAGACGCCTAAACGGCGACGTTCGAAACACGTTGGATCCCCCTTGTCCGCCTTCATTTTTTACGGCGATCCAATTTAACTCGACGCTGGAAGACCGTGAAGGAGCGTCGACGGGCCCCGAACGTGGGACCGCGAGGTTCCAGCAACCCTCCTCATTTGTAGCCTCGTATTAAAAGGTTGATCCTTTTAGGACATTCAAGGTTGGATTAAGGTAGGAGATAAGGTTATTTATGGGTAGGTTTTATTAAGGTGGGATACAGGTGCTCTAAATTTTTTTAAATAGATAGAGAGCAGGACGTGTGGGTAGAACAATATTAATTTCTTTCAAGGGGTGGTTCTTTTGGAATATATTCCGAGCGAATGGTACGATCGATCCATTTCATTTCATTTATTTATAAAGGTGCGGAATATAAAGCGATCAAAACAACTCTTGTACCAGTCTTTTATTTAAACGTTTTACATTTGTACATAGTCCATTTTTCTCTGACATGCCTAGTATAAAAAGTGGTCGAATCGGGTGATTATCGGCCGCGTAAAACAAAGCAATTACCCGCGAAAATCGAGGGATCGTATTCGCGTCTTTCGCTACGTCCAATTTAAATTTTTATGTGTTATTATAATAAGTTGTGTGTACAAAATTGGGGCCTCGACCCGTTAATTATCGAAATAAAGTAAAAAAACCAGTCGAACCCCGCTGGAGGCTCGAACGTGCATCAATTATTCGGCGAATCGAGAAAGAAGGAGGACCAACAACCGGTCGTTCTTCTTCCTTGGACGATTCTTGGTTCTTTTTCGCGGCGTGTCCGCTCGCGTTCCGCGTCGAGAGAGCAATTGCGCCATACATCACGCTCGCGCGATATTCGCCATTATAATGGGGCGGTTAGGCGCGTCAGGCTCATGGCGTTCCGCCTTTTATTGCTCGTTCTGCTCCTCTTTCTCTTTTCTTTTCAGGCTCGCTTCTTTTGATCGCTTCCCGCGCGCGCGAGCGCTCACGCAACGTTGGTTCCTCTCCGAGTTGTCCACGATGGTTAAGCAGGAATGTTTTAATTGCCGTCGATGCATCGCGGTAGCTGGCTGGGTAAAAGCTGAGGGAGGAAGAATGCCTTGGACCAGTGACTCTTAACCATCCTGCTCTGCGACGCGACGCCCTAGATACTGCTTTAACGACCTGGGGAATATTCATCTTTTACTAAAATTCATGGTTAAGAGCTGTACCCGATTTATGCGTTGCAAGGCCCAAGTTTTTGGGTTCATATCGAGGTGAGCCAGTGAAACATTATTAGCGTCACGGTATTATTTAGTAGTTAAGCAGGATCAAAGACGAGACCTAAATTAAATGAAATTCCCCGGAAATAGCGAGGGTTGTGATTGCTTTCTGGCTACATTCATTGTGCCAGCGAACACGTCAAGAATCTTCTAAACGGTGCTGTGGGTTCAAAAAGGTTAAGAACCACTGGGTTGAACGACGCTTACCTCGAGCAAAATTGCTATTCGCAGGTGTTGTAAGGGAATATCTGCCGTGTATGGCTGCTGGTTTTGCGGTTGCAAGCAAAAAGGATGAAATTTATTCGAGAATGTATACAGGGTACTGGTGGTGCGTGCGAAAATATGGTCATTGCGAATACAGTTCCTTAGCGAGATCCTGCCAAGGGGAGAAAATCGGTCGCGCCTTTGCTCTAGGTGGCTCGCGAGAGACCATTCCGCGTCCACTTCGACATTTTCTCCGAGTTCAGCCTGCTAATATGAATTACTAGCTCTGTTTATTTTACTTTTCAGCTATTATAACTATTCCATTCACATAACTTGGGATGCTGTAAAAGATCTCCTGATGCACGCTACGAAAAGAGAACGCCACAGCTGACTGGTTAATGCATGAACCATCCATTAAAAATTATTCCTAATTCAACAAATGGAACGTACTGGTCACAAAGACTCACAGTCATAGAATTGCAAGGCCATTTCAAGGTCAGGTAGATCCACCAAGAGAGCCAATTTGTATTCCTGCTCAACCCAGATACAACCGACGCACACCTTTCGACCGCAATAACGAATGTCTTGTGAAAATGTCCACGTGCGAAATTTAATTTTTAAGACGAGTGGGGGAAATACAAATTCCTCGGAGAACCGCGCAGGTAATGCAATATCCGTTACGCGGTACGTGTTCGCCAGCGGCCGATTTCCCGGCTGCGGTCAGCCTGATTTTTCCACGCTCGGAAAATCGTGTCACGTTCTCCCGACGATACTTTTTTGGCTAGAACATTCAAATTTCACGGAGTGGCCAGAAATAGCGGGATTACGACGGCCGAGCGATAGCGCGGATTAACATTCACCCCGACGATCGTGCGAGGTATTTCGATAATTCGACGGAGACGTGTCGTCGATCGTGATCGGCGAGCGAATTCGCGAAACGAGGTGAGCAGTGTGTCGAACCGATGTCCCACGGAACATCGATGTCACAGGACCTCTCCTCTTCCTCTCTCTCTACCGTGATCACATAACGTAGGCCCCTCGCACATACTTAATGAAAGGAATCTCTGAGAATGAACGACCGCTCTCGGTCGATTATTCTCCGCGAATACTCGGATCGAAGTTCTGTCACGAACCGTCGATTTCCTTCATTTCGCGTGCTCCGAACCTCGCCACTTATGCCGGTAATCGAAAAAACCTTCCTGCTTTCAACAGGACATTCGCAAGAACACAGACAAGGATCCAGGCGTCAATATCCATGTATAATACTACTAAAATTTATTCAAATTACTCAATGTACCATAATGAATGTTTGTACAAAATGCGAAAACATCATGTTATGTATTCAAATCATATTTAGCTTATCAATAAACGATTTCAAAACAATAAAATTTCTACAAGATTATTCACCTTCCAAATTCCATACTCATCCAAAATCCTTCGTTTCTTGATACATAGGTTTTTCAGTCGTGCCACCTCTTCGCGTATCATGTTCTCCTGATACCAGGAGTCAAATTCTGACAAAATTTCGATACGTACCATGAATTCCTCGTGCCACCTCTTCGCGTATCATGTGCTCCTGATACCAAAATGCAAAATCAGCCAGAATTTCGAAATTTTGAGAGAAGCGATTTGCAACATTTTTGACTTTGCCAGAAACGAAAAATTGGCTAGAATTCCGAAATGTATCGAAAATTAGCCCCTCGAATTAGGCAACCTGTGCTAACAGACGTGTCGGACCGGTTGCCTGCTCGTAGGCGCAAACGTGCCACCTCTTCGCATATCATGTTCTCCTGATACCAGGAGTCAAATTCTGACAAAATTTCGATACGTACCATGAATTCCTCGTGCCACCTCTTCGCGTATCATGTTCTCCTGATACCGAGAGTCAAATTCTGACAAAATTTCGATACGTACCATGAATTCCTCGTGCCACCTCTTCGCGTATCATGTTCTCCTGATACTGAGAGTCAAATTCTGACAAAATTTTGATACGTACCATGAATTCCTCGTGCCACCTCTTCGCGTATCATGTGCTCCTGATACCGAGAGTCAAATTCTGACAAAATTTCGAAATTTTGAGAGGAGCGATTTGCAACATTGTTGACTTTGCCAGTAGTGAAAAATTGGCCAGAATTCCGAAATGTATCGAAAATTAGCCCCTCGAATTAGGCAACCAGTGCTAACAGACGTGTCGGACCGGTTGCCTGCTCGTAGGCGCAAACGTGCCACCTCTTCGCATATCATGTTCTCCTGATACCAAGAGTCAAATTCTGACAAAATTTCGATACGTACCATGAATTCCTCGTGCCACCTCTTCGCGTATCATGTGCTCCTGGTACCAAAATGCAAAATCAGCCAGAATTTCGAAATTTTGAGAGAAGCGATTTGCAACATTTTTGACTTTGCCAGAAACGAAAAATTGGCCAGAATTCCGAAATGTATCGAAAATTAGCCCCTCGAATCAGGCAACCTGTGCTAACAGACATGTCGGACCGGTTGCCTGCTCGTAGGCGCAAACGTGCCACCTCTTCGCATATCATGTTCTCCTGATACCAGGAGTCAAATTCTGACCAAAATTCGATACGTACCATGAATTTTCCTCGTGCCACCTCTTCGTGTATCATATTCTCCTGATACCAGGCGTAATTCGGGCCAGACTTAGATCTGTGCCTCCTTATTGCTTATCATATGCAATTTATATAAGTAGACTTGAGATGGACAGAATTTATTCATCGCGACATACACGGTTTATTTATGGATATCAAACAGGAAAAAGAATCATAGAGACATCTGTTCATCTTATATTTCATGTCAGTCGCCGATCCCATCTTTGACAATTATATAGTGAAACGCGTGTATATGACATAATTTTTAGTATCAGCCCCGAGGTGTAAAGTTATCGATGGCAGGTTCTCGATTGATACCGGTTATGTGACGCGTCTATTTTACATAAATATTAGCGTACACGCCATCGGGATGACAGGAGCGATGGTTTATGTGAAGTATTAAGATTATTACCTCGAAACCAAGATAACGTTAAAAAGAGTGATTTTTTGTTTGTTCCTCAAATGACAGAAGATAAATGTTGTACTGCAATGAATTAATGGAACATAAACCATAATCGGTACAAGCTGGTGACGAGTTGCAATGTAATAACTGTTGATCACGTTTCAATATGTAACTTGCGACAGCTATTTACTTGCATTTTCGATCACCCAGGTAGTCAGGAAAAGACATTATTTCATGTTATTAAATATTTATTATTATCTTTTTTTATTTAAGCCCAAATGGAACTCTCTTATATTAACAGTATACATATATATCGTTACATGAGTTTGTGCAAGATGCGTTTTATTTTACTTTATTCTGGTTGTGTATTTTAACAATTAAAACGTCTAAATATTTTCATGATCATTGAAATTCAATAGGGACATTCAACATTTACACGAATATTTGGGAAAACTGCAGATGATTCCTTCGCTATCTTCATAAAAGAAGGGCCAAGTCACCCTATTAGGAGTTAATGAAATTTTCCTAACGCAATTAGAGCTCCTGGAGCCCGTTCGAGGATCCAATCGTCTTGTTCCAGCTGGTTATCGACGCGCTCGATTGACGGTCATCCCGGGGAACCAGTCAATCATGCAAATGGCGGCTGGTTGATGGGGAGGTAGCAGCAGCTTTCTCTGGAAAACCTCTGACCGCAGCTTCCCATGTACCACATAAGATAATGACGCACGGTTCTCGGCATTGTGAACCAATAACCGATGGGTAAGGTACCCGTCGGTCTCGTACAGTTCGTTCGACGGGGCCGTTTCCGAGGCCACGGTCCAAGGTACGTGCCGCGCGGGAGGAGTTGCCTGATGGCCGATTCCTCCTCGAACGAGGATTTTCGAGCGGGAAGAAGAAACGCCGAAGACAGTGTTCGGCTAGTGGGAGAGAGAAAAAAAATCAATGGGAATAACGGTGACACGCATGGGTCAGTGCGTTTGTAACCTTTGAGTTCTCTCTCTTAGGGAGACGGAGGAGAGGAGAGGCCGGCTCGTAGTCGAACGAGGAACGGTAAACGCGCCAAGAGTAGGATATTTCCCTTGACGTAATTCCATTCGACATTCTCGCGCGGTGATACCAACCGCGCACCTTCGGCTAAAGGGTCGACGACCTCCCACGCGCGGAAAAATCCATCTGCCCCGGCTATTTTCGCACCATTATTCGATTAATTGCCGGCCTTGTCCAGCGCCCGTGGATCCCGAGACGCACGCGCCTGGAGTCACTCGTTGTTCGGGGAAGACAGGTTGAATCTGTGGAACTTTTTCTCCGAGTTACCTTGGACTTAGCAGAGTTGGCAAAGAGGCAGCTTTGGCATGCGAAGAAAAGAATAACGATATAGAGATTATTTTTAACTTCCTGCTAATATCAGCCTCGAATAATTTCCTCGCGGGCTCGATAATCGTCCCAAATAATCTCCCTAAAGGCGTCTAAATAACTCCGATTCGTTCAGCATAAATCAGTGGGCTGTTTGCGCCCCGTAGCGGATCCGTTTACGCGCCGTTAAATCGCAGGTTCGATATTTACTTCGAGATTCGAGACGGGCGAAGACTTGCTTGCCTAGAGTAAATCGGCGAAAAGGACTTCCAGGGATTTGAGGGTAAGTCGCCCCCTTCGAGACGGGTTCCCTCACCCTCGATGTTATCGGGGCGTAGCAACCCCAAGACGTCTACGTCTGAGGGATCCCCAGGCCCCTTGGAATCGATCCGTCGACGTTCTAGCACGCGCCAAGGATCTCGTCGGGGGAATAAATATCCATTTCATTTCGTGGCCGTTTATGAATGATACAGATCGCGTCGAGCCCTCGTCTAATACGGGAGAGGAGGCCTCGTCTCGCGTCTGTCAAATTGAATCTTAATACACCGAGCCCTCCGCTTCGATCCTTACGAAGTTCGGTCATCCTTCGATCCTGAAGGATGTTATCCTTCGAGGAGAATTGGGGGATATCAATCCTCAGCGAGATAAACGGCCTCTGGTTTATCTTCCTCGACTAATAGACGACGCAAAAATTGTAATGCTGGATTGAACAAATTGACGTGGAAAGGACTTTCCATCCGAGGGGTCCATAAGTGATCGGACATCTTAGGGCCGAGCATCGATTATAAAAATATCGACGAGTGCACTATACTGTGAAATTGGTGGGACTATCATTTTCTTTCGGGACGCGCGTGATAATAATTTCAGTGACTACTTGGATGAAGTGCCGCTTTGAATAAATATTCCGATTTCATCTTCGTAATAGCGGCTCCACCGATCCTTCTGGAGCCTCGCCATGATCGTCCTCGTTTCTAAATAAAACCATCGCTCCATGTTGCAGTCCAACACACTTCCACGCGAATATCGGTCGCCGATCCTTTCCGCTGACACACAGATTTGTATAAATTACAGCGCCGTAAGTATCCTTGGACATGCAGTTTCTGTTCTCGGCGGAACATCTTCCGGACCATCTACAAGGCCGCCATTCTCCCACAGCGATCGCGGTACCGTTAACCCTGGCGAGTTTCGCTGGTCGAGGACGAAACATCTATTAACATTAATAAGAAGAGAAGGCCGTAGGTGGTCCCCCGGCGCATAGAGAAGGCCTCGAGGGTTCAAGCCCAATATGCCAGGATGCAACCGCTATGACGTGTCATTGTGTCGAGGCATGGATCACCCTATTTGCACTGAAGATAAGCTAACTTTACTCGAACAATAGATAACCAATGGCGTAGCGATTTATTCGTGACGTCTGTTCGATCGAATAGCTGAATTTTTAAGGCATTTTGGGTATAGGTATATTAACGCGCACCTAAAAGGGATCACAAAGTGGATCGGAAATGTTTGCGGTGAAGTTCTCCGCGAAAGAGTTCCGATTTATAAATTTAATAAGACTAAATTATAACGTAGAAATTATTCGACACGTTTAGTTATTTTATTTGTTATGTAACGCGCACGTTGAATAGCTACACGTTGACTTTATTCGTCGTCCGTTGTTCGAGCAGGATTTTGTCCACCTCTGACAGGGACACTTGGAATCGTCACGACGAAACATCGAAGGCCAGCTTTTTCCACGAGCGGTGAACACCATCGGATGGGTTACCCCCGATGCATATCAATAATAGAAGAGGCGACTCTGAAGTCATGTTGGGTAAACTTAACTTCGTCGTGACTTCGCAACAGCACCGTGTCACGAACTTGGACTTTCCGGCGAATGAATAATCGGGAGGGATAAGGATCTACGGGGGAGCGTAAATTCTGTATCCGAGACTCGGGAGGTGATGTTGGTTTTCGATGATTCTGCGTTACACGGTCTTCCCTTTCGCAGACCTTTTTCCAACTAAATTTAACGTCTCGCATTGGAGACAGTACGAGACATTGAGACGTGAAAGAACGTGTATATTTTTTTTTTTTTTTTAAATAATAAGAATGAAAAAAATGTACGCTCGGAAGACCACGAATGACCGCAGTGTTGCAACTGGGAATATTTGGAAAGTATAATAAATTTTATCTGTACGTGTATATAAATATGCGCCACGCTAAATACAGTTTACTACGAGGATATTATCCTATAAAGAACGCTATACCGAGCGAATGGTGGTAGTGAACGCGTTAAATAAATTTTATCGCGAGCCAAAGTAAGTAAATTTGATCTTCCCAAAAGAACTTTTTTCGAGATTCGAATGTACGTCGATAAACATAAATGAATCCCCCATAACTAAATCGTACAGGACCGTTCCGTATACAGGGGAAATAGTGAATTTTTAACCTGGGATTTTATGGTTACGAGCACTCGTATTTCCTGCGCAGAAACCAAAGCGCATAAATTACCCACACACGGGAATAGGAGCAGTTTTAAAAAGTCTGTCAGTAACGAGTTTTCATATTTATGGATTTATGTTAACGAGTTCGCTTATATCCTTTCAAGGAACCAAAACAGGTATCCTACCAACCCAGAATGAAGTAACTGTTTTAAAAAAAAAAAAAACCTCGAGCCCGCAGAATGCAGTCATTAATGTGCTCTTCAGCTTTTGATTGCTACGAGTGATCTTGGGTTTAATTATGCACTCTTGTTTAACGTACAATGGACGATTGTGACCAAATGTTTCTTGTGGCTCGAAGTAGAAATACGCACGCTAAAAAGTTCGTTCAATGTTATCAATGGAGAGAATCTATAATGTAAAATAATCAGGACCAATGCTCGTACCACAGGTTCGTCATAAAGATTGAGGATTCACAAATGAAATTAATTATCGTTAAATCATTCTCGAACTAGACTTCCGAAACGAGTGGTCGGTTGTAAATGTTATTTTCTGGTATAATGGAATTTGCATGGCCAACTATGTCAACCGAAATAACTGTTCATTCAATATTCTGTCGTGTCGAGTTATATGTACCTACATATATACTAATACCTCCTTAACTTAATTAAATTAAGAGCCCGGACCAGGTCGTTGCACTACTTCCTTACATATGCTAATACGGACTACTTCTCTAAACACGATCCCTGAATGTGACACATCAATCTACTCGGAGAATCTACATAAAGGATTGTATATAGCTGACACAAGCTGGCCAGCTTAAGTGTCTTCAAAAGTAGACATCGGTAAGTTTTAGAGTGGAACCTTACAGAGGACTAAGATTCGAGACCAGACTAATGGAACTAATTCTAATACTTTTCGATCCTACTCGAGGTATCCACAAATTATACATGCCTATTCTTCCAATCGTCCAGATTCCAAAATAATCAAGACATCTAGAGATTCAAGTGACACTCGAAGTGATTGGAACTTTTGGCTAAAATTGTTCGCGAACCTGAGAATGGAAAAGTCGAATGCCCATCGCTGACAGGGGTCCTGTCCCCTCCAACTCGAGGAACAAGAGGATCGAGACACGCTTACGCAGGCACGCACGCACGCCTCGTGAGAACGGCGCTCGTGCGTTCTCTCGATTTTATTGGCGCCACGCCGCGAACTTGCCGAGTGTGCAAGAAGATGGTGGGAGTGGAGTAGAGGGGAAGGAACGCGACAAATTTCCGTGGTGCTCGTCGCGTATTGTCCACGGATACCAGCGGTGCTGGAGAACCGAACGCATAGGAACAAGGGGAAAGATGTGCTCCTCGATCGGCTGAAACTGTAAATTCAGTAGAGATCAGCCATATGCCTACCATCTTTCTTCTTCCTTCCGATGACGTCGATGGTCTCGGTTATGGCAACCTTGCGCTAGTTTGGCGAAGAGAGTCCAAGAAGTAGAGTAAGTGTCGAAAGATCATCGATCTGTGTCGATGGATCGATTCAAAGTAGCGATAAGCTCCGACCACGGATCGTTCTTTCCTCGGGATCCTGAGCGCCACCGACACGCCTAACCAGCGTGACGCGGCGTTAGCCTGGGATTATTGTTAAGTTCAACTGATATACCGTAATCCCTGGGCAAATTTATGTCTCTGTAACAGGATAGCCACGGGACGCGTGTCGCGACTCTTCCCTGGTGTAAAACACGCGCGAAATGAGTTCCTCCGTTGCGTCACTGTTGCAAGATACGTTTTCAATTTCTCAGAGTCAGGCATCGAGCTGAAATCGTCATCCAGCGCGGGCGAAGCGGTCTTCACCGATACGGGTCACTATAATTCCAACGTGGACTCAGGTAAGACCAAGGAGAGAACGAGACGGTTAGAGAGGCGGGAGAGACAGAAAAAAAGGAAAGAGTCGGGGAACAATTCAAGCAGGTGCTCGCGATTCCCATGGCCTCAGCAGACGATTACAGCCGATTACCGCCTACACGTAGAACGACGCCCGACGTTCGCCGATCGATCACGTAAGCGGCTAGCTCGCGTCCCGCATACCAACTGGCATTATTTATTTATATTGACCAGCTGGTCAATTCGTTCACACGTGATGGAATTGCTTGCGCGAGAATTGAATGCCTGACTCGGCTGCGAGGATGGCTTCGTCGTAGTCCGTTCAACCGTCGATCGTACGCCTGACTCTATTACTATTTAGCGGTTCGCCGTCCCATTCAGTCCGCGACGCGTATGGACGGATGCAGCTACTTTACATCCATCGAAACGCGCGCGCGAATGGATTCCGGTGTACGAGGCTTTGTCGAACACCGCGTCAGGGGTCCCGTGGACGTGTTTAATAGACGCACGAACATCGACAGCCGTGTTAACGGCGGCTGTTACCAACCGATGACACGACGGGAAGAAATATCGAAAACGCGACGCAGGTAAGTCGTTATCGCGGCGTCTCGACGCCTTGGGCAGGCGTTGACGCGTGAAACGATAAGGTGGAATAAATTTTTGCTGGATCGCGAGAAACTCGAGAAGGGTAAATATCGACACAGTCTTCGGCACGAACTTATGGTATGACCTAATAGTATCCAAGGTGCGTTATGCAAACCCAACGCCTATGTCTTTTCGTTATTCCGTACAAGTTTGAACATTCCGAGTTAAAAATATTGCATAAAGTCGGTAGCCAACGCTAACGAAAAAGAAGGCTGTCGTCGCAAAGATAATAGAATCGCCGTGAAGACGGAGGCTGGCGCTGGAATTTTTGCCGTCTCTTTCAAAGCTTTCCTACCCCCGACGTCCTTCAGACAATTACTTGCGAGAGGCCAGCGGCACGGACTCCGAGCACAGCGACAGGGATTCCCCGGGCTTTCGCGATCGTAGGCTTGATTCACTGGGGCATTGTCTCCTGGACGATACGCATACAATGGCTCAAAGCGATCTGAATCTAATCTATGACTTATGGCCGCGGCGCTCGCCTCCTGAATGAACAATGTGCCGCGCCGCGCGCGCGTTTTTCGTTTTCTTCCTCTTCGATCGAGGGGCCCTTGGCCCCCTCCTCGCGTGCTTCCTCTCGCGCTGGGGTTCCAAGAGAACCGGCGGACATGGCTCTTCCGGTCGCGCGTGCTCCCAGAGTGTCGCCCCGAGAGGGAGCCTCTCGTTACCTATTCTCGTCAGCTTCGGGAAAAAGCTCGTCGATCTTATTGTCCAGCGATAATTAGTAGTCGTTCCGCAATTAATAGGCAGGCTTCACCTGACGGAAACCAAGGTTAGAAATTTTAGGAAAATTCGAAAACTATGATCGAAGAAAGATAGACGCGACGACTGTGCACGTTAAAGGATCGCGAACGGAAGGGCCAGCGTACCAGTTTCTCGTTGACGAGGCCGACTTCCGTCGGCGAAGTTAGGTAAACCACTAGCAACACCGTGGAAGAAGTCGACGGCACGACAATATGCATTTAGCCGGCCGGAGTATTACCTAACACACGCCGGGAGATTGGATCTCTTTACGCAAACAGAGAAGAGGACGACTGGATGACTTCCTACATAGATAAGAATCGCCACGGACGAGTATCCTCTTTAAGCGGCGAGGTCGCCGGTTCTCTATACCCGCCATTATGCAATTCCGTGAATTCATCCGGACGTGTATCGATGTCCTGCTCGTCTTTCGCGACCGGTGTACCTGCTGTCCTGTAACTGTGCCCGTGATCCTCTCGTCAATCGTCCCTGGACAGGACTGAACGCGTTCCTCGCCGTGGCTTCTTAGCCGATCGCGCGAACAGCCTGTTCGTGACGGAGGTGTGCGCTCGCTAGAACGAGGATCCACGAGTCCTGAACAGATCGACGACAGGAACAGAGTTTGAACGAATGTTTGGAAATGGAACTGGAAAGAATAAAAAAAGGAGTAAAGAATGGAGTATTATTTCTTTAGCAGTCACCTTCTAGCTTTTGGTTAACCTTATACCCAAGAATAAGAACCCAAACAAGAACACGAATTTCCGTTGCTTATTTTTCGTTTAAACTCCCACGTCAGGTCTACCGTATACGCGATGTCTCCGTTTGGTCGTCGCTTCGTTACTACCTGACCACCCCGTACATTCGAACGTCTCGTCGAGTCCAGGAAGAGACATGTTCCCCGAAAGAGCGGAGCTTTCAGCACGAATCGGCGAGGGGAACGCGATTACCGCATTCGCGCAGTACGTCTTCTGCATTTCGTAACCCAGACGAGGCTGGAGCGCTCCGACGAATACAGAAAACGCATCCGAGTGACCGGAGGGTTAGGAACCTCGTCCGGGAATCGCTGCGCGTCGCGGTGCCCGTCCGCGTCGCCGACTCTTACGCAACACTTCGGAAATGGAACGCGTGGGATCCGACCACGGAGCAGAACGAGAACGGACGACACGTACCAGACGATGGGGAATCGGTCTCGGATATTCTCCAATTAAACGAGGGTAGATGCCAAGGTCGAGGGTAAGCGACCAACGACGGAGGACCTGATTCGAGAAAAATTAAAATGCGGATTACAGATAATGAAAGGACTGGATGCAAGGTCTATACGTCTACTTCTAGAAACCCTGACGACACAGGTCACGCGATGCGTCCATTTTTATTCAGGTAACCCCCGTCTATCGCGACCCCGTCGAGTGCGGATTCGTTATATCGCGATCTTTTCTTTTTTCACACATTTTACAAAGATATCGGCGCAGAGTGCAAAGGGTAAAGTTTCCTTCCGATGTAATTAATCTTTGATCTATCTATAGCCTAAGTTTACGTCAGTTCGACCTTGTATATATACCGAAGGAAGGAATGTGAACCTAAAGAGGAGTAAACTAATCCAGTCTGCGTCAATATTCCAACCTGTACCCGATGCTCCCAACGTCGAGCTCTCCCACGAAGAGTAAAAAGAGCGAAGCAAGTAAAAATCGAGGGTGGAGAGAACGACCCTCGCAGCCAACGATCCCTCGTCTCCCCTAATTTTTCTGTGTCCGTTGGAACGGGGGCGATTACCGTTTATAGCCCACCCGCGACGATCGAAAGTCGTCCAGTTGTAGCCAGCGTCGGCTACATCTGGCTCGTGGCCAGCTGACTCCGCTACAGCGTGCACGACTACACCTACGCGGGCCTCGTGCACGTGCAACGACCCTGTGATCTTGAACTTGTCGTAACTCTTCGGCTCGTTCGACGAAAAATATCCGTCGAAACCCGCGGGGAAGGAAAAGGATGGTTTTTGGCGAGAGGGGAAAGGCGGCGCACAGAAAAGAAAGCGGATGAAATAAAGAAAGAAGACGAAACGGTCTTGTGCAAATGGAAGGGAGAAAGAAGTTAAATACGGCAGTATTTCTTCCTGGTTTCTCGACACGGTGACTGCCAGAACTGATCTCGCAAAGTCTCGCCTTTGGCTGGTGGTCCAGGTCGTAAATTATATTTTCAATAAGATGTCCATAGATGAAGAGTTTGGTCAGAAGCAACATTCTCAGATGTTGGATCGCGTGGGCTTGGTGAAATGGTACTTGGTCGACAGTTAGTTCGTGGATCGAAGTGATTGGAAATGAAACGGAAGTTGTAGTAGCCCTCGACGCAAGGACCGCCATTCGTAGACGGCAGGCAAAAAAAGTGGACGACCAAAAAGTGACGAGGGAAAACGAAGAAGACGAGGAATTCTCGTGCAGAATGAAAAGGGGGAGGAAAGCTGCAGACACGCGCGATTTTAATTGCTACCAGGAAACGACGGCTGTGAGGCCGACAACACATGCGGTCCTTCATGCGTGTCAGGATCTGGCCGGATCTACGCGCAAGTGCTTGCCTTGGCGTTCGTAGTCTCCTCGAAACTAGCCGCGCAGGCTAGATTTTAGATTCACGGGAGGACGCGTGCGCGGATCCTTTATGGCGGCGTACGCCGGCGGTTCTTTCTCTCTCCCTCTCTCTCTCTCTGCCATGGCTTTATGCTCCCGTCGGACAAGTGCAGCCGCTTGCGAATGCGATTACGTGCTCCTATAAACGTAATGCACGAGCAACCGTTGATACCAAACGCCGCCGCGGCGTGCACGCCGCGAGAAATCAGCCCGCGATGATATAATGGCCGTGGTGACCTCTGGTCCACGCACACGCGGTGTCCAGCTGTCCTGGAATCCCAATTTATGAGCCTTTGCAGGTAGCACGCTCTTGCTTCAACATCTTTCAGTACTTTACTTAATTTGCACCAGTAGGTGAGCGGTCCGAGAGGTATTCTTTGGGAGGACTTGGTTTCTAACAGGTAGTGCTGCAATTCGACGACTTAAAGAGAGTATCGTGTTATATTCGCAGTCTCTTAGCGAGGGCCATATGGCTTCTTCTATGTATTTAAGATCTGAATGTTTAATCGAAAACCTGGAGTATCATCTTTCGACACGGAGTGGGTAACATATACCCAAAGATGAGTAGAACTTCAAGTACGGAGCATACAGCAGTAACCTGGATTCGCGCACGCTCCAACTCGTCCCCGACCATCTTTGCAGTTCAACCAACCAGTAATACGGTGCTCCTTGAAACGATTATTTCGTAACCCCGTCCAGGCAGAGCGTTTAGCCCGTTTCGTTTCGGGCGAGTAAACGAGTCACGCGACTATGCAGATGAGCGGTCGGATTAATACGCGAAAGACTCGTCGGTAGTTCCACGGTCCTATGGGGCCAGTCAACGACGCCAAGACGGTGTATCTCGGTATGCAGGTCACCTCATTCGTGAGTCCACAAATCACCGGATGCATTGTCTGATCTGATAACGCGCGAGTTTATGTTATCTCGCGGCGGCTACCGCATAACTCTCGCGGGAGTTATCACGAGGATCCGAGAGAACCATAGACGGACATGCCGACGTTCCTGACGCAGTGGCCGCGTATCCTCGCGGAGGGGTTGTGTGTGCACGACCTGCGCCGAGGCACTTTTGTTGCGCTAGCCTCCATGAAAAACGGCGTGCACGGGACACGTGCAGCTACGCGGACAGATAACCGCGATTAGGATGGCCTTAGATCCTGGCCAGCGCGCACGTGGAAAACTTGATCAGGCTGAAAACGGTACATCCGCGGGATTTTCTTTCGGTATCGAGGTGTACCTTCTGTGCGTGAGTTGCGGATGACGTCTTCAGATTTAGGCTCCGCAGATTGGTGCTACGAGATGGCTGATATAAGAATGGAAATCAGTTCAAAGTCTGCTAGAACGTAACGTCTTGATTTGGTTAGAGATTGTGCGCTGCCCTTAGGGGTGGGACGGTCGTAGACCTCTAGGAACTATCCAATCCTATTTATACTTTATTGTGTTCTTTGAACTCTGACTTGATTATTTTCGTCATCGTACATCTAGAAAATATAGAATTCACACTCAGCAAAGGATCGCTCAATCGTCGATCGAAACCCGATACTTGTAATTAAAAACCCGTAGCCCAAGCGAAAAGAGAAGATCAAACAATATCCCGGCGCAATTGTTCCACGACGAGGGCACATCTTTAAACATAACCCCGACCAGGCAGCAACGTCGTGGGACATATATTGGCGAATGTTAAAAGGTCCCTTTCAAGCGTACCCTGGCCGTGTCCCTGGCCACGGTCCCGAGCCTAAGATGTAGTATAACGTACGTACGAGGCACGCCGCTGGTGGGAATACAGCGTGGGTACTTACCTTTAGCCGAGAGAGCCGATCGCCTTTCTCAGAATTAGATAAGTCCCTTTATTGGTGATCGGATCACAGCAGCAGCAGCAGCAGCAGCAGCAGCAGAGCCAGCAGCAGAAGCAGCAGCAGTGGCGGCAGCAAGTTCAAGGTTGGCTGGTTAAAAATAACCAGCTTGGCGGACTCTCGCTCGCCAGAGGACTCCTGCTGCAGTTCCCTCCGCTGGCTAAACTCGGCCGGAAATCTACTATCCGACGCCGCGTTCCCGATTCCCCTGTACAGTTAACCCTTCGTTGACGACGACGATCTGTCCTAATCGGGTCGACGGAATCCAATTAACCGTACCGTCATCGTGGATTCCACGAAACGGTCGCAGGTGTCACGGAGGTGCTGTAAATCCGACGGTTTGGACACCAGTGATGAAGACCTGGCGAAGGAGATACCGAAGGGAATATGATGGAGATGTTTTGCAAATAAAAATTAGGTTCCAATTGACCAGTTTTGGATGGATGGATGGAATTTTCTGTGAGAGCTGAATAACACGAAGCATCTCCTCGGGGTACCTGACTCTATGCTGTTACTCTTTTTCTTTAGTTGAGACAGGCATGATAAAGTATTTTCAGCGTAGAGGTATCCTTTTTTTCAGACTCTGGAAACCGTCACAGCAGAGTTAGTAAAAAATTAAAAAATGTACAATACGCGTGGATTCAACAGCGATTCCGTCAACGTCACGTTTTATTGAATAATCAAAGTGGTAACACTATAGTAGCGACATTCTTCGTAAGTGTAATAAATGATTAGCCTAAAAATTCTACCGCCGCGTCGTCATCGTTCGCGATCATCGGATCGCGTTCTTCATTCTATGTTTCTTCGTTCATCGCCACCGTAATTATCGTATTTTTTTTCTTTCTTTCTTTTTCTTTTTTTTCTTTCTTTTTTTTCTTTTTTTTTTTTTTTTTATCAACACAATCGTCACGTCGCTGAAACTTTCATTCCCAGACGAGATACAAACGAACGGTTCTCCCCCGTTGTTTACATATTTTAATTCTATACGCGTATATTGTTATTGCGAGAATCTTGAATAAAATCGGTGACGAGTTGTGTGTACGTGTGTGTATGCGTGTGTTCACATATTCATACAATGTATACTTTATATGCATTTATAGGTACACTTACGGTGTATGTTTTTGCCCTGGGAACAGCGACCAGAGGCGACCGCCGTCGCTCCAGGACGTATAAATCGCGCATTAAAAATGGCGACGTCGACGCACCACGGTTCTCCTTGCGTCGACGTCCTTAAATCTACGTCATTTGTCTATCTATCGTCAGGCGGTTCAATATTCATTTTTTCCCCGTTTTTTTTTTTTTTTTTTGTTTGTTTCTTTATTTATGGCCAGCGTAAAATCAATCGAACGAGAGCTTCCTAACCCTCCGGAACCCAATGAGAATAACTTCTTTCTAGATAAAGGGTTACAATGGTAGCTATATGTAGTTATAGCGACAATTTAACTTTTGTATATAAATCTCGGTAACGCGATCAGCCAAATAAATTATTTAAATTGATTTGCGAGTAAATTGCTTTCTCCGGTGATGTTAACTCTGCGATATTAAAATAGTTTAGATATGTATCCAGTGACTTCTATTACTACATTCTTCTGCAGTGGGCTCGAGTAGAATTAGCAAGCTCCCTTTTAAAAAAATAATCCGTTCGCAACACGGACCCCGTGACAATAAGTTTCGCAAAATTTCGACGGTGCCCGGTTCAACGAGCACCATCGGAACACGACGAACCGAAGATTCTCGTGCAATCGCTACAAAAAGTTCCCAGAATAACGGTTCCTTGATCGTCGTCGACGCGTGTAAGAAAGCAGAAATTCCTCCGAACGAGTCCAGTGAGATTCGAACCGATCCGTGTAGGTATCGAATGCCTCGAATCGAACGAAAACGGATGACGGAAACGTCGCGATCACCTGCCACGTTATTGCACTGTTCAGACTATTGCGGGGTGAGGCCAACGTGTCGCAGTGATTCGGTTCAGAGATGGGCGACATTTTATTCTATGGTTCTGTACCAAAATAGATTTCACAAAGTTTCACCCCTTATAGGGCTGCTGGATATATACAGTCGAAACATAATTTTATTGCAAAGGATTTGTTAATAAATCACGTCTAGAATTTTGTTTCTGTTTAGGGTGACAATTATAATTTCACGTGTAATGAATAAAGAGCTTTGTACCGTTTTTTTTTTTTAAGTTTCAGACATTTATATAGGTAAAAATATTGCCCATCTCCGATTCGTGCAAGGTTGTGCAAATATTCGAGGGTAGTTATATTGCCTCGTGGCTCCGATCGCGTCTCGTTTCCGTCGAATGCCCAACGCGACCGATTCTAGCTGGCTGTTCCATTCTCTACCATTCACCCCCGCTCTCTAATGCGCGCGATCGATTCAGAACTTACACCCCGTTGCCTGCTTGTGTTCGCCCCTATCTCTAACAAGCCTACGGAGAGATACTTACAAGTTAGCGAAAACAATGACGGTGTACGTTCGACGGTGTCACTGGCGATTCAGGACTCAACGAGCACCTTGTACGATTTTTTTGGATATTTTTAATACGCGTACGTATAGTTAGGAGAAAGAAAAATTCTCCCTGGGACAATTTTTCGTTCTCCGTGCAATACAATTTTTTTGCTACGGTATTTGGAACGATTGGAACTGGATCATGTGTTGAACAGGATGTGTAAGATGCACCAACGCTTTAAAAAGTTTCAATATTGCTGTGGATGTAGCGAGAAACGAGTGACAGTGTATTGGCAAAATTTAGAAGAACTCTAGTAAAGTAGCGATTACGTTGAATTTAAATGAAACGTCACTGAATTTCGAATAATTACATTTTACAAATTTTATAATATGCCGTAGCTACCTGATTTTTGAATCCTCTCAAATTTGTTCAGTATCACCCCCGGTATCTCTTATATCCACGCCAATATTTTAATTTTCAGATTCGTTTACGTATCCTGTTCGATATCTCTATTCCAAGAAAATATGTCGAATTATTCGAATCAAGCAGTCTAGCGTTGAATCCCAATCGCGCCACTCCACCATTGGTTTTTTTTTTTCGTTTTACAATTTGCGGATAAATTTCTACTTTAAGGAGCTTTGAATGGTATCGCAAAAAGTGCCGTTCACGTTTCCACGCGACAGCACCGAGCTAATCCTGTATTAATGTATACGTTCTCTACGTTAAAAAATAATACTAATAATAGCAGTGGTGTACAATTAATTACGAAATAAAAACTCATAAAGCACGATCAAGAAGTGATTAAGTTAACTATACATTCAATTTGCGCGAGCCAATCGATCCATCGTCGCGCGGTTTTAATTTCTTCGATTCTTGATTACGCTCTTTCACTCTGCTCGGGTTCATGCACACTATACCGCGTTCTCACACTCGCATCTGCATCGTTTAATCGCTAGGGATTCGTTAAGTAACTATATCTTTGTCGAAAAATAGGACACGTCGCGTTTTCGTCTCTCGGTCCCACGTTTCTCAATTTTTCTCTCACTCTCTCTCTCTCTCTCTCTTTGTCGAATTGTACAGGTTGAGAATATGATTGACGATACACCTGAAGGGGCAAGGAAAATAATGGAAATAGGTAAATGAAATTTTTCGGTGTTTGGATAAAATATATAAAAAATAATTCATCGATTTCACCTGAAACTCGACAAAGCTACGAGTTAAGAATTTGATTTCCTATTTTAACCATGGTTTCCCTTGTACTGTACCAAATCACATTACCCACCCTGTACACGCAATGTGTGTCGATTAAAACACCAAATATAACGGCTAACAAAAGAGGAACTCGTCGATCACTGACGACGATATAAAAATCACTCCGAATTGTTTCTCCGATCGACGCTAAAACGCAGCAAAATTAGAAAGAGAAGAAAATGGGTTACAAAAGTTTCCATGATCTTGTCGCTAGTTTGATATCGATCGTTCTAATCGGAATGTTCTTGATCGTACCTACGTGCGCTTGAGCGCGTTTAATTCGACGATAAACAATTTACCCTCCGCGATCGATCGTTTCTGGCACTTTGCATCGATTCTGGTTTTCGCTGTCTCGATGTTATTTAAAATAAATCTCTGCATTAATCGTGTATTTTACGTTTCGATACTCAATTAGCTACGAAAGAATTTATGTCCTGCGAGTATGTTGCGAAATGAAGTGTTTAGAAAAGTGAATTAAAAAGCTTGAGAAACGTTGTGATATACAATGAATGAAAGAGTATAACATATAAAATTGACTGCAGTAGAAGTAAAACGAATTGGCCGTCTAAGGCCATCGAAGGGTTAGATCCTCTAATTCTCCCTTTTTCACGGCGAGGAAAACAACCTTGAGCAACTATTTAACCCTTTCTCTCCTACCGAGGTACACGCATCCCACGGCTTAAAATTAAAATTTAGTAAACAACTTATAACCTAAAATAGCCTCAACAATCTCATGTATTACATGTACAAATACGTATTTCTTGGTTAAAATTGGCATCCACCCTCCTCATTCCTCTTCTAAAACTCATACATCGAGTATATTAACTATATTATGATAAAAACACAAAAGCCTAGAAAAAAATGAAGCTCGAAAGGGTTAATTTTTGCAAGATTGCAGCAGGGCAAAAATTATTATACGATCCCCGTATCATGTACAATTTCCAATTATATTTCAAGTAGAAAAATTTCTGTTCGTTCCAGAGGCTCGATCTGCCGCGAAGGGTCAATCTTTGATATGCAATCGAGCAACGTCGCGGGTCACGCGATCCCCTTGAACACTCTAAGGTCCTACAAAAATCAACGAATACGAGCGATAATAAATCTCTGTTACCACCTAAATTTAACAGCTATGTTTAAAAATAAAAATGAAGAAAAAGAGAATTCACAAAGATCGCAGGCAACAAGAAAAAGCACAGAGTCGGTATGATGCAACGCGTGTAGATACTAATTTGAATACGAGAAACTATCGTTACAGTTCCACGCTTTGTCGATGATCGCTGACGATCGATCCACGGTTCCAACATTCACGATCGACTGTCGTTTTTGATCGCAGAATCGTTAATAGAGTCATACTTGGTCGACGATTCTAATTCGATTCGTTTATTTATCACGGCACAGAGTTCCTGCGGGTCGCCCTCTGCAATCGACTTGCGATTTCTGTGACGATTCTATCTACTACGAGGGTATGGTTATACAACGTGCGCGTAAATCGTTTATATCGGAAACTTTAAGGTGCAGTATTGTGGCTATTCGATGCAACTATTTCTACCGAAGGTTTGAATGCGACGCGACAAAAAAAAAAAAAATGTGGATCGCAGAGGGCGATGAAACGAAAGGGGAAACGGCATCGCGGGTATCGTCATTGGAACGAAGGCCTCTTAAAAAGTCTGGCCTTCGCGGTGTAAGAAATTTGTTTAAAATCGAGCTTCAAGCTCTGCGAGAAACATCTCCGAGCCTGAAAAGGAGACAGTCGTTGATTACAAACGTTGGCTCAGGTTACACGCTAAAATTCATTTTAATTGATCCTCGTACGTGCGTGCGTACTTGGTTACATAACGCCAAAAATGGTCGATAAAATTACGCTCGTTTCGCCAACAAAGTGGAATTACTTTGACGGATAAAAGGGCATTCATTTGTTAGACGAAACATCGGCAATTTACCAAATAGAAGAACTATTTTATTCGATCGATATTTTGATACCGATTAGGTTAACAAAATGGCGTCGACCAAGCAATACCAAATCTAAACAAAATGGCGTTCCGTTCACCAACGAAAAGGAACTGTCTCCGGCGGTACATACGAGTGAACCAGCGTTGTCGTTCGACCTCACAATGAGCCTACCTTTCGTGCCCGACGCGTGCAGGTGTCCCGATTAAAAATTCACGCGGTCGCAGCATGCTCTACAAGGACACGCGCGCAGCCGCTGGAAAACGACGACGAGGATTCGGGAACCTCGTACGGTATGGCTCTCAAACTTTAACACGTTACACGGAACGCGAACGCGTGTAGAAGCGTTTAAAATGCTGCCCGCGGTTCGTGCTCGTTTAAAATGGTCGCTCTTTGTGCTGTAAAAAATGTATCCCCCTTACCGCACGCCGATACCAAGCGCGTAAATCGCTATAAAAAGAAATTAAAATGATTCTCGCGACCGTTCACGGATCGCAGCCGCGTGGGCGCCGCGTTTAATACTTCTTTCACGAGAAACGAAATGGTAACGTGACAAATTTTAAGTATACCTAACTTAATAGGGGAATACTCTAATAAATGCCCGAAAGATTTTTCTGTGAAACGATTACCGATATCGATAGTTTTACCTTTATCATTGACACAACCTTGCGATCCGTGAGGTGTAGCGAAATTTAAAAAAAAAAAAAAAAAAAAATCTCGACGTAAAATAAACGCGTCTCAAAAATTAAAAGAAAATGGAACTATTAAAAAAAAAGACTCGTAGCAGAAAAACATCAGGGAACAACGGCGAAAAACGCTTCGAAAAGCTCGATGAAGGATGCCAACTGCACGCGAGGTTCACTTGTTGCGCAACACGACAGAAGAAGGAAAAAAAAATGAATCGGAACTGAATGGAAAAAGAAAGCATGGCGAGTGAGAAAAACGAAAAGTCAATTCCAGAGCCATTCGGTACGAAGCTCGCTAAGGACGGCATAAAAAAGAGAACAAAAAGGAAAGAGACAAACAACACACAGATGTACGCGGATTCCGAGCGCATCCTCCAACGACCGCATACGGCGTATACAATATTCAAAAGTGCGTATAAATATATACATGTAGAGAGTTATGTACATACATATGTATGTATATATATGTATATGTGTATAGATCGTTACAAACATGATAAAAGGAAGGTACACAAAAAAAGCCGGCCGCGGAGCGGTCGTCATCGATAAAAAATCAACCAAAAAATTCGTACGTGTAAAAATACCAACGCTTCTTCTATTCTCTCTCCCCTACTTCGTTTCACTCTCTTTCGTTCGCTTTTCTTTTAGTCAGTCACCGTTCTCCCGTTTCTCCTCGGACAAGACGGGGAGACTCTCCCGTGCGCCATCTTCTTGGCCGTCGAGGCCGCACCCTGTATCCCCAACGCGAAAAAGCTCCTCGGGGATTTCGACCAATCCTGCCACGCTCGCGATCTACTTTTCCTTATACCTCGAAAAATCGTCACGACGCGATTCCCACATGCTCGTTTTTCGCACCGAAAAATAAGTCTTCCGTTTCTCCGCGCTCCTAATCGCTCACGTCCTCCGTTCACCATCCCCTCGACCCCTAAGTGACTACGTCGCGGGAAAACGCAGTGATTCCGTCCCCTTGGACGCATCATCCTGTTCCGTCATCCTCTCGGCGTCGATAATATAACGCGCTCACCGCGTAAGGGGCAACTCCGACAATCAGGACGAAGTTGCGCGAACGGAAACCCCATTATCGTGCGTGTGACGGCTGATCGGTCACGATTGGCGCGTGTATGTGTTTGTGTGTATGTGTTTGTGTAGAAGGGGAGCTGTGCACGACGAACATCCACGAGACATCCCTCTGTACCGTACTTTCCTTAACACGGTCTCTGCTTGGGTCTTATCGCTGTTGCTGCTGCTTGTCAATGTTTACTCGGCAGGGGTAACGGGAGATTTTTCGTTTTAGCGGGTGTGTGAGTTTGTCGGGGAACCGTTTCAGCCGAGGCCAGCCCATTGCATGAAGTCGGGCACCTCTCGGACGGGAACGTCCCTCGCCAGGGCCTTCACCCTGAGGTTCCTGTCCTCTGTCAGTAGGACCACCTCCCTTTTCAGACGTCTTGGCTGACCCTCCTCTGTACGGGACAGAAATCAACGAACGTCTGGATTTATTATCTGGGGGACTTCGGAGGTGCGTCGGCGATGTTAGTTTTGTGTGATGAAAGAGGGGGTGGTTATTAGGGTTGATGGCTTTACCGTGCAATCAGTTCGATTCATCGATGGGAGTTCTCTTGTTCGAATATAAGATAATGTGGTATGACTGTAGCTTTATCTAGCAATCAACTTTTGCGAAGGATTTTCGTATAGCAAAGTGAAACTGATTTTGTTCGGTGTCGTCTTCGCGATCAGGAATAGATGAATTAAACCGTTGGCGATACATTATGCAACGACCAGCAAAAGTTGCACCCGACTCCGATACGATGCACGCTGTCGCGATAACGGTTAATCTCTGCGTAAACGAAAATCGCGATCGGCCCGGTATTAATCACTATCAAAGCTGCAGGAAAGGTTGAGAACGTGTTCGGAGTACACCCAAGAGAAATACGAGGTTCGTGTACGTACCTGCATTTACTTGATCTTTGTTACCCGTTTTGCAAAGGCTCAAGCACGTAGCCAGTATTCTGTCATCGTTTCTTGTCAGCCCGTCCTGCAACAGAATCCCAGTCGTCGGTTTATCATTTATGAAATGACACGCGTCAACCGAGCGCGAATCCCAATGGCTTCCTACCCGGAAAATGACCAACGTCGAATTTGGGTCGGCTTGTAAAAAAGTAATAGTGGCCGAGACCCTCCACCTCGCTCGATACGGATATTTTTATCCTTACGTTACATCGACACACAAGTATTGATTCGAATATGTGCTTTACACTTAGTTAAAGAAGAGATCGACTTAAAAGGTGAACGAAACTCTAGAAAGTTCGGAGTCTTGATAAACATTACTATATTCTTGGACCTCTGCTCCTATAAAATATTATCCCGAATTCCAACAAATTGTAAAGCTTAAAATATCGGAAATAAATATGTTCGAGAATCTGTCTATGGTCAATCCTTCCGAGCTTGGGTGAGTTTCGTCAACGTCCAACCGTAACTGTAACGCTAATCGTCGCAGGCGCCTCTGACCGATGCGAATTTCTGCTCCGGTCATGGGAAAACGAGGAAGACCGCGATAAAGCCAAGTTCTAGCGAAAGACACAAGTAGGGGATTGACCAGTGCTCATTGAAGCGCGAATGTTATGATAAGGGGTCGAGTATCCGGGAACCCCCACGTGGCGTGCAGATAAACTCTTCTCGCGGCGCGGTAACTTCTGGCGCAGCACGCGTCTCGGCCTCCCGCTTATCTGGTCGGTTACATGCAGGGTACACGGGTAGGATACGATCGTAACAGGAACCTTGATCTGTCAAACGATAGATAACGCGCGCTTCGAGCTCGTTAGATTTTATTCTCCACGCCTCGCCACTCTGCGACTTCTTCCTCTTCCTCGTCGCCTATTCGTTCTCGCAGCATTCCGCTCCCGATCTTCCGTCTCCCTCTGCGCCACTTCGCGAGAAAATTTCATATCGAATCCAGGTTCTGAGCGGATGGTTAACGCTTCTAGGAAATTATCGATACTAGGATAATAGGAACGGATTACGAAGATCCCTATCTCCGGTTTCCACGAAAAGGCATTGTTTCTTTGGTACGCGATACGTTAAGAGGAGATAAGTGATCGCGTATTCGTTTTGATAGGAAGGGTGGTTAGAAGTTTGACAGGTGGAAGAAGGAGCGAAAAGTTCGAAAAATGGGACAAAATCGAACTGCTAATGCTTAAAGTAGAGTCGTCTAAAACCACTTAGCGGAAAAAAGAGATGAAGATGCAGTGACGAAGCGAATAGAGGATTACCACTCGATGCTTTTGAATAATTGGTACCCTCTGCCTCGAATAAAGTGCCATCGTAGGTCTAAAAATGTACCGATGCTTTTATTTCAGTAGCGATAGCATAACTATGTATAGAAACAGCCACTGAGATTCCGTGCATTCGATCGGTAATATTAGCCCTCGCGACTCAGACGGTCAGACCAACCCAGGAGACATCATCGCATCAAGCTTACCTTCTCGACATCCTCCTCCATTGTAAATATGCTAGATGTAAGAACAGTTCCTCTGGTGGTTAAGCACCGAATCGCCGGATTCTTGCTTCTGGCAAACGCTAGAGCTGCTTTGGCGCTCTCGGCTACTCGAGCCACGTGCTCTGGATCCAAAGCCGCCCTCGAGGCTGGAGGACAGTCCCTGGCGTCTGCACCCCTAGTCAGACCCTCGAGCTCGTTCAGAACTGAAACAAAAATTAACCATTCCAATGAAGCGAATTGAATACACATGACGAATTCAGTAACCTCCTCTTTTTTCGAAGTCGGTTAAAAATTGCCACAAACTTTCTGAACAACCCAATACAATTGTTTGAAATTGGATCTGAATTTGAAAATATCATCGGAACAATCGCAAATTCAAATTAGAATGTCCTCTTAAGTATTCGCCAAGCCTGCACAACCAACAAGTTTATTCTGGACGACCTGGTTCTCCCTCGGGAGAAGTCGGCAATCTCGAACGAACTCATTCATAGAGCGATCGTGGGAGAAACTTCTCGACTCGTGATGGAAAAGTTTTTTCATCGACGCCACGGTCCCACGAGAGAAAAAAAAAAAAGCGTTAACGCGGAATTTTAACGAAGTAGCCGTAATAGTGTTTACGCAAACTTTGTTGGCCAACCCTCGCCCGAGCGAACGTGTCGCTAACGAACTTTCCGTCGAGTCGTTTAAGGTTTAGGGGAAGCCAAGAGTCTGAGTCACTGACGCGAAAAGTTCAGGACTTGGTGTTTAATTTTCTAAGAGCGAAAATTAAACACTTTTACGGTTTAATTCCAATTAATATTGTTTCAAAATTTGGGTCTATTGTTCTCGTATTATTCCCTGGCTTTCCAGAAGGAAGCATTTTCCTTGAGCTAAGCAGAGTTCAACTACGAAAGAGGATGAATCCGTAAATCCTGAGAGGATTTGATGGCTCTTGACCGAAGTGGAGCATCGCGAAACGATCGACTCGCCTCACGAATTATATATCAGCCCCCGACGGTTCAATTTCGGCCGTTTTAAATAGAGAAAGAAACGAATCCCCCAAAGATATCTGGAGGAAGTGGATAGTCAATATATAATGAACGAGAAGTTTCTGGCTCGTTCGAGAAACCTCGAGATGCTGTTGGATCGTATCCACGCAACGATATTTCTGGATTGCTGATATTTCCGTCGTTCGAACTGATCGAACATTTATGGACCTCAACGAAATCGTTTCTTAACGAGGCGACGGACGTGTAACAGGCAACAGAACACGTGAACTTCGTGAATATTATGAATATTAAATGGACATAAATTATTTTGTTACTTTACAATCGATAAAAAGATAAATGCGCGCATCGTAATTACGCGCGTCCCAAAGCGGGGATCGCGTTAGGCCGCAGTTACGCGTTTGAAGAAAATGGCGCGGCATCGGGGATCCCGTAATAAAATTTGCGCTGTCGAATAGAAATGTTCGGATTATTTAAAATCTGGCGGCGAACAGTGCGGAGACATGCGTGAAATTCTGTCACGTACCTTTGTCGACAGTCCAATTACCGCTTGTCAGAGACACTCCGAAATTGTTTCTCTGTGCTCTCGCGACTCCGCGTACGGATTATTATTAAACGTCGCGCCACGCCAAGGTATAAAATACATCGTTGAAAATTGCAACTAGAAGGCCGCAACCGTGGACGAATAAAATTGAATACAAATTTTGGGTAACATCTTGCATTCTGTGATTGAAGTAAATGTATTCGATCTAATGTATATGATGGTGTTGTATTCGATTCGTATTCGATAGCTTCTACATTAACAAAAAAATTCATGCAAATCGCTAAAAAAAAAAAACGTAGTCTTAAACCTATTTTCACCCTTAGGAACTTACATGTCGAAAACAATGCAAACTGGCCCGCTCTCGAGATCCATTAAAAATTCCTTTATCCGTAGTGGCATCGCCGGGGTTCGACTCGAGCCCAAAATACAAAGGGAGAGCATCAAGTGCGCGAGAACTCGCAGAATATTTACCGTCATCCCAGGTTCGCGTGTTTCGACGCAGCGTGTCGGAGACGAAGAGTCCCCGCCGTGGGTTCCCTTTTGTCTCTCAGACGTTCCACGGTGCCGTGTTTCTCCTTTTGTCATCCCGTGGCACCGAAAAACGAAAGTGCGCGTTCATGCAAAATCGACTGGCGCTGCCCTTTGACCCCAGAGGCGAGCAGCCACGGTCCGTCTGGCCCCGGCAACGGGCTACGTTTCACAGTTAGGTTCTCACGGCTCATACATGAATGCATACGGTCTGAAACGGTGGGCGATTGGCCCCGACGACTGCGCTGTCCAGGCACGATCGGTACGTGGGCGATGCCCATGGTGGTCACCAACCGATGGAGAATGGGTCTCGAGACCGTGGCTTGGGTTCTTTGAGCCGAGCTGGCCATCAACGTCACACGACACCCTATTTCCCTCGATACAGCCTCGACGCCACACGCTGTGTTACCTTTTGATCGCGTTAGATCCGTGATCCAGCTTCAGAATTTTATTATTTTCGTCAATATGTGAATCGTGAATGTGCTAATCGACTCGAACAATTATTCCATGGTCATCGACTACTATCAACCTAAAAGATCGCTCCTAAAAACAATCCACGTGCTGCCACCGGCATTCCACGACCCTGGGGAAGCGAGAGTCCCAGAAAACGTTTCCCTCGTTCAGATAAATTAACCCACTGTCAGACTCGGCTGCCACGAAGAAAGAAAACGAAGTCTCGGGCCAGAGATACACATTCGCGAGGGGTGGAACACCCTTCCGACTTTCTCGAATAAATTGTAGCTAGCGATGCCCGACCGACAAAAGTTCCGAAGAGTCTTCCCTGCAGACGTGTTTTTCTGAACGAGTCTGTGTGTGTCTTTTTCCACCCCCGACGTTCCCAGCCATCGCTGAAATCCGATAATCGACTCGTGTATTGGAGGAGACTTGGGTTAAAGAATATCGAGAACCACAGGGACCTGTTCAGATTTTACTCGCATACCTTCGTTATTTGTGACAATTCTTAAAAATGTTCTGAATAAATCTCGAAGAGAATTAAAAGGTACACGAAAAAAAAAAGTCGAATAAACTTTTCCTCCATTTTCTCTATTTTTTCTGATAGAATTTTTTTAAATGACATCAATCTTCTGTTGCACCAGTTCTGTTGAATTTCTGCACGCGCCACTTGGACACACAATCGTACCAAGCCAAACACGCACCGGGTCTGCTAGAGAGAAGCACTTTCAATTGCAGATTCAACGGCATTTGGTATGCATTAGTCTACCCGGAAACCCACCCCCTCGTAAACACAGGCACGGAGACCGATACCGGATTTGCAACGATTTGCTCGATCCACGGCTGCGTTCGATCGGGGATCCATCGAGGACGGGAATTACTTTCTTGAGAGCGTGCTTCGTTGATGGGTATGCCCTTTCTTTCAATAGAAACGATGGAGGGTGTACAGGGTGTCTCGACGCGATTTTTAATAGACCTAGAAACCGCGTGCTAAAGAAGAAATTTCACCCCGATTGGTTAAGCCATCTCGGCGTAATCGGCGAACATACATTAAACAAAAAATATACATGTAGAATTGAGTAACCTTTTTCCTTTTCGAAGTCGGTTAAAAACAAAAAGGAAAAGAACGAAGAAGAAAGGCATGGAAGGAAAATTAATGTGACGGAATATCTCGAGCGGCGGGACTTTGGCAACCCTCCCTTAAGAGCCGACACGCAAAAGGAATCGAAGATGTATTTCCCGGCGGGTACTAGGCGAGTAATTCGCTTGCAAATCGATTCGTCGGTTATTCCGCGCGCGCGCGGCGCCGAATACCATTTAACACGGAATAGCAAATTTCATCGAGTTCAAGCACGCGTTCCGACCAAAATTCGCGCGCACCGTTGCGTATGGTAAGCAGAGAGAGGATTTATAGTGCGCGCGAAGGAATGCTGATACGAATGCATGTTTCCGCGATAGAGAACAACGATCCTATTTCCAAACGAGACCCGCAACCTCGCCGACAGCCTTTGTGCTCCTAAACCCGACGACTCTTCTTTTCCTCGCCGCACGAATCACGCGAAACCACGCTTCTACGGAACTTTCGCATTTTTCTGAACGGAAACTGTCCACGCGGCGGTAGAATACGACGATCGAGAAAAATTAAAAAAATTTCAGTTCGTTGAATGAATGCGAGTCGAAAGCATTGGCGCAACAAGTACGTGTGTATTATACACAGTCAATGAACCGGCACCTCCAAATCAGAAAACGACTGACATCGAAATCATCCTGTACACAGACGTTACTCTCGCGGATGTGGAAAGAAGAATAATTCCAGAGACAGGAAGAGGCTTCCAGACCCTTCAAATCCCAATTAAAACGAACGAGCTGTCCCAGCCGCGAACAGTCCGGAATGAAATTAATACAGAAATAATGTCCAGAAATTCCAAGTCGCAAAAACAGCAAAGTCAGTTCGGTATCATAAATCCAACCGCTGTCTTCGAGATTAATTCACTTGTCACATTAACTAATAGATTACCTACGAGGGAATTTTAACGACATAATAATCGCTCCCGTGCTTCTGGACCGTTTCCAAGTCGATACATGCACAAGGGAGTTCATAAATTGAACAAAGATCCAGGTTCTCCACTTTCATCGACGAAAATTCACGATGCCGAGATATGGGTCCTCGAAATTCATAGCGATGGGTGCCTGACCTAGGCCATGACCGAGGGACAGGAGAGGTATCTCGCGATTTCGAATTCTCCGCGAACAACACGGCTGGCTAATGGAAGGTCTCGAAATTGATTCGACTGAATTATCGACCCAATCACTGGTAATATGCAATCATGTAACAGTGATTGATGGGCCTTTCCATTTCAAACGACCTTGAACCCGTCGGACTCGGGGCAATCTTCTCACGGAACACGTCTCCTTTGGTTTCTTATTTAACGCGCGGATGCGATCGATTCATTAGTTCTGGCGAAAACGCGATGACCGGTGCATTTCAACCAAACTCCATTTATGATAGACACACGATGAAAAAACGATAGCGAGACTGAGAGGAAGATAAATGAACGACGTCTGGCGGATAACGAAGTTTGATCATGCGCTTGCCGTGCGTTCGTTATCAAATTACGCGCGATAGGTGCATTTCTTGCGGCGTTTCATTACTTTTAAATCGCGTTTGGTGTTGGGTTGCTGAACTACTCTTTGCATGACGAGAGAAATGAAGAGATCGACGTTTATTTTCTTTAATAGCGCGGAAACAGTGTATTATACTTTTTCGCGTGGATTTTAATACTCTTTCTCGTATTATTTTTCGTTTAAACGAATGAATTTCAATAAGGCTTCACAAATTTTACATTCCTGCCCAAAGGTCAATGGTTAAACAGTAGACGAATGAAATGTAGCACAACTTGAAATAACAGGAATTGCTTTTCGATCCGTTTGAAAACGTATAAAACCGAGCGTGTTGGATGTATCGTTTCACGAGCGGAAGGGTTAACGGAAACCGAGCTTTACGGCCGCGAGGAAGAAACGCAGTAGATGCCACCGTCGTTGATCAGACATTCTCGTTACTCGAATGAAAAGCCCGCGACGCGGAAGAGGCCGCGCGATAACGCTCAAATATTTACGATTCAGTTTTCGAAAGAAGGCGCGTAAGAAAACGAACAAACATCTCGGGGCATGTTTCGAGCAGCCGACGGAATACAATCCACGGTAACGCCTGTAAATCCGGCATCATCGTAAAATTCCTAGCCAACGTCAACCACCAAGGAAAATCGTGTATTTATCGCCGATAGCGTTCCACCGCGTAGCGATGAAAAAGAAAGAAACCTGCGCATGAAGACGTTCACGCTGTCGTCGTTAGCGTTCGCGCTGACAGAAACGATATCGTGATCATGGTAGCTGGGTATCGCGACAGGGTTATCATCGACTGACTACTTCAAGTGGAAACTGTGTTCTCCGCTGACAGTTTCAGGCTCGTTTATGATGGTACTTTGCTTTAAGTGTGAGCTTGTATGCTTATTTTATTGTATCGTATTAGATATTAATATTCCACCGATATAGGAACAAAGTCTACATTTGTTTCATCCATACCCTCAAGATCTTTTTCTTTTTTTTTTTTTTTTTGCGTTCAAACAAGCCAGCGAACGAGTTCGATGTCAGGAGTCACGCATCATTCTCAAGGATCCTTTCAACGACTCCTATCGACGAACTGCGGGTCGTTGGCATCGACTGGAACACATTTACGATGGCCTCCGGCCGCGCCACGAGAACGCCAATTCGACAGTTACACGCGGCTTGGTAATTGGGTAATTGCCATGCTAAAGTACGCTCGGACGTATGGGTAATTACGGTACGCATCGATGTCCGAGAACTAACGGACTGTCGCTTCTGATGGTAAAAAGCGAAACTCTTGGCACCGGCGAACGAGGAAATTATTTTTGGATCGACTGTGAACTTGCCAGGTCTCGTTTAATGGTGCTTCGCCTCGACTGTAATGATGCAACCATAAATACCCGTGGCTTTTTCCGTTTCGCAGGCCATAGGAAACGTTCTTGCGCGCGTACGGGTATCGATAGAAACTAATTCGAGAAAAATCAATGTGCGAAAGAACGTATACGCAACGATGACCAATGCGGTGATGACGACGATCATCGTCATCGCAAGGTGAGTCGGATAGATTTGCGCATCGTTTTGACCCACGCCATGACCCGCTGATGATATCCTCCCGATGACACGCTCGCCCTCGGGCGATACTTTTAACGACGACGGAAACACTCCGCGAGACTCGCTGGATATTTTTCGTAAGAATCGATACGTCGTAATCCGTGATTTTCCTTAAGGATTCAACGTTTTTGAAACGCAATTAGGTTGAATCGAGGCGAATTTTTATTCGACTTGCTCACAAATGTTTTCGACTTATTCGGAAGCAAACCCATAGCTGAGAGCCACTAAAATTTTAAATAAGGTCTCCAGACGATATCGCCTTACGATTCATGGAAGCTGATATCGATAGCACCGATTCGGTATCGTTCCCATCTCGACGTTCTCATCGACAATCGTATCCTTTTTCTCCATCGCGAGAATTCGGCGAATCCTCGCGAGCAGGGCCGAACAAGGTGGTCATCGCGCGGAGGCGGGTTTACGATATTCGGCTCGATCGATTCGCGTCGAGGGCGCCCCCCCTTTTATTTTGGCGCGTCGAGTACAGAGGTCTCAGGACTCGCGCCACAGACCCCCCTTCCCGCTGTTGTTATTTATCGCCGATTATCTCGTACGTTTTACTTTTTTCCACGGGCACGCAACGAGGCATTATTTCGAGCCGAGTTGCCCACCTCTTCGCTCGGGATAATCGACGACCCTCGAAAGAAATGCCCTCCGGTACCAGGAGGGGGTCAACCGGTTGTTCGAAGATGTTTCTGGCGACCGTGCAGAATTATTTAATCTCTTCCTTGTAGTCCTCGCGCCGAGAGGCTCGCGTTACGAAAACGAGAGAATTGGATCCTTCGCGAATAACAAGGATAATTACCCCACCCTAACGTCCCCCCTGTAGATATACGACCGAGTGTATCCTTTCAACGCGGTTTCGGAGTTATGCTAAAACCTGAATTTCAATCCCCATTTCATTTTGCGTTTTAAATCACTGGCTTTGACAAATATAAAGTAGTCTCTCGTTACAGCAACGAGGATACGTGTATATAGTTTTAATTGCAGGAGCATTGAGTCATCGATTCTTGCATAAGTAACCCGTACAATTGATTTTTATAATCGCGTCAGAGATCATGGAAAACAGTCATCTACGCTGAATGCGCGATGTTGTCAAGAGTGACACGATTCTCTCCCGATCTATCAAGAATTTATTGCACGAAAGATCAAGATTCTACGACCGTGGATATTTCTATGAATTTTTCTCGCGATTAAAATACATGGAAATCGTTTATCTTGTAGCTGTCGATACGCAAGAGGAGCTGTACGAAGATGCGATAAAGCTGAATTTAAACAACAAATGTACGCGACTCTATTTTAGTTTAATCCTTCGATAGACAACGAAATTTTGGCGCCTGTGAATCTGTTACTTACCCACAAGCGGCACCATGAGCGTGTAGATCGGCTGCGCACCGGATGTCGCCTTGGTGATGTTTTGCAGTTGCGGCAGATAGTCGATGAAGCAGTTGGTGTCTGGGACCAATTGCCTCGGTCGCACTTCGATTTCTACAGACACCGAGGAGTTTTGCAGAATTTGCTGAAACAAACAAAAACTAGTAATCAGTATGGTACGTTTTTCTTCCAAAACCAAAATTCCCCACAGTTATTTTAGCCGAAAAAATTGGAAATAAATGAGTGAAAATGTAACAATAGATGCTACTACATAAAACACGACTCGTGCAAGATGAGTATAAAGACTCCCTAAAGACCTCGATCGTGCTCCCCAAGGAGGTCGGTGCGTTTCTTTCGTTCCAGATCTTCGCGGAGAACTCGAGTCGCTCTTTTCGCGAATTCTAGGTAACGCGGGTTCTATTTCCTTAAGGATAGATCCGCGAGCAAAGCTCAGGATGCAACGGAAGACGCATTGCCCTCCAATTGAATCCCACGTATGCACACGATGCCTCGTGAAACGGTCGCGCACACCGCGGAGAACAATGTCGAGCCGACGGCATAACGCGAATGCCAAGTAGCCATTGTTGTAACAAAGGATACGAACGTAATGAGCCCTCTAATGTTACCCTCGGCTCGTGGGACGATGATCGATACGCGGCAGCGAATACCTGCGATGCGTTTGCTCCACTGCGGCCACGCTGGATAAATACGACGCGGCCTTCATTATCCAAACATCGATTTAACGAATGTTTGGATATCTGAACAGTATTGTACGGGGAATCGAAAACAAATATTCCATGCATTTCGTGCTCTCGTGAATTTTATATCCCGTGGCGAACGAGGAAGAGACGTAACGAGACGAAAAATGATTTTCTTTTCGAATTCGTATTTCGAAAACGGAATAAAACATTTCGAACTCGTTTCCAAGCATCCGATAAATCATCGGGCTCCCGATACCACTCGAAACGGCAGTGGACATTAATGACGTTTAAATTGCAGCTCGAAGAACAGACGACTCTCAAAGCAAACGCAGACAGCGATAACAGAAAAAAATACGTCAATTTCTATGTAAATGAAGCTGTCAGTAATAATTAGCACCATTGCATGCGTCTGAATGGCGTGTAAATCACGATCCCTCGGACAACAGGATTCTCGAGGAGAACGCGTCGATTTCCGCGTAAACGAAGCACCAGGAGTCGCTAATTAAAATCGCTTCGACGATTTCGCACTTATGCCGACACCGAGACGAAATGACAGAGCTCCCCTATATTGTTTGTGTTTCACAATTTCAATGAAGCGCAAGGGACATTCTTTACCGTTGTAAACTACGCACGTATTAATCCATTTATATACCATTTTTTTAAATATCCAACGTATAGAAAAATGACATTTATCGCTACTAGTGGCACCAAACTCGGTCAGTTCGATTATTTCTGACAAGAATCTAGCAATAGTTTAATGTAAATTTATCTTGAATTTTAGCGAAATAATTCACAAAATACTCTCGACTAACAAGTTTCGAGAAACACGACAAATTCACGTCGCGTTCTATCGTTTCGCAGCGTATACGGTGTGAACGAGAAAAAAAGCGACGGGGACACTGAGCGATGATTCAATACGTATCCTCGCAACGGTATATCGCGACGAACGATTATTCAAATCCAAAAGCCACGAGAATATCGTTCATTGTTCCCGCGTTCGCACATCGGGCAGACGGGAAGCGCCCGAAGAATCCGACGACAAGCCTAATTGTTCGTGGGAGTACACACCCGGAATGCAAAAACAAGACGGCGGGGCGCGTTGGTCGTCGTTCCGTCACGTCACCGTGTAAATGTCGTACACATGTCGGAGCGTCGCTTGTCCCGTATAATCGCGACGTCCCTGCGTCGACACTCGACAGCATTAGATAAAAAAAGAAGCATCGAGTTCTCGTTGACCTTTTCGGTAGTTTGTTAAAATTAGTCCGTATTTACGTATAACGTTTTTCGCTTTTATTTAATATAATTCTATATTTCTATTTGAAATTATTTTTTTTTATTTTTCTTATAAGAACTTTTCTCATTCTCGTGCTTCTATATTTGGAATATATAGCTATGTCACCAGCTTCCTTCGGAAACGAAGAGCGAGGTCTAAGAAAGGTGCACAGCGATAACGTTGAAGAAAATATTTCATTTCGCTCGAAAGACGCTCGAATACGTCGCTACAAACAGCTCGCTCGACTAGACAGCAGCTTCGGTGAATGAATGGAGGACACCTGCTTCGATATTCCGATGGGCATGTCAGGTATATTCATAATCACGTATGCGATTCGTTCGTCTTAACGTGATGGAACGATTATATTATACGAAAGAGAAAACAAACGCGCGGAAACATCGAAAGGGAAAATAGAAGGGTCGTCTGATTCCGTGCTCCTTCGTATTCCTCTGACCGGATGAAAAGAATTGAGAGAAAAAAAAAAAACGAATATTTCTCCAGTAATAAAATACTTTGTAAAAGTGAGCTGTACGAGTTAACGAACCCAAATTAGGCGATCGTGGTCGTCACACTGTGGAAAAGTAAAGTTCCTCGCCGCGACGCGGCATGGCGTTTGCATGACGATGGATAATGAAGATCATTAAAAATCGTCGCGCGGCATCCCGTATTACGGATTCGTAGGCATTTCGAGCGGCAGTGAATTCTGGAATGTTAGCTTTCTTTGAGCCCGCAACGCACACACGATACATGATAATTAGGCGCGGAAGGAGAAGACTTTATCGAAACTGAACGCGTAGGAAGCAGCGAAGAAGAAACGTTCGCCTGCCTGTTTAGCAATCTCCGATGACATGATAACGATATCAGAACGGTATCTTCGCCGGATAATTTATACGGAACCCTCGAGTCGGATGACGTTTCCCTCGTTTCAATATTCAAACGTCCAACTACTACGGACGCGTGCCCCAGACTGGTAATGCTCACGTCGACGTAGATGAATATATTCAAATTTCGTATTACTTCGTTTTGGACGCTACAAGCTATCGCATCAACACACGGATCAACTAACACTATTTAATACTATTTGAAGTCGTATTTCAATCTAATATCATACCAAGATATCATTTTTATAACACCCTATTCGAAATAGTATCTAAACGTCACCTAACTCAAGCTAAAACAACGCATTCGATCAACTCCACTCCGAAACAAACCTAAACAGACGTTACTACAAATCCGTCCCACTTCATCTCGAAATCTCACCCAAAACTTACAACGTCGGATCACACTCGACTGAGGGGGGGGTTAACAACCCACAAAATCTGTCAGTGTCCCAAATTCTTTCATCAGCCGAGGTGAAGAGGCGATGAAGAGGCGAGAAAGAGAACGAGAGGGCACGACACCGCATCGCAAAGCCCTCCGATGATGTTGGGTACCGTTTCCACTTGTCGCCAAGGCGACAGCGCGACGTTTTCCCCTGTTCGTGGTCTCGTGCAGGCGCGTGCTATCACGAACGCACGCGAAGAGACAGGGGAGAACGCTCGCTGTTGCTTTACTCCCGTTTAAAGTATTCGCGAATTCCTAAACGACTGAACGCGTACCGTTGCGCGACCCTCTCCCCCTCGCGACACCGACCCCTCTCCCTTGACCAGAGCGGCGTGTCTCTCGTCACTTTTCCCGGGCACCCTCTCTCCAGTCCTCTCGCGCCTCGAATCTCCCCCGCCGACACCCCTCCATCGACCGCGAGAGAGTGGCTCGTGAGAACCCGCCTTGAATCACGCACCGCGGCTCCAACGCCCACGCATATTAAGCGACCGTCGCAGACACACGTGCAAACAGCGCGCGCCTCTAGCAACAATGTAAATGTTCGACGGTGACGCGGAAACCAACTCGCGTCGACAGGTTGACGACAGGTTCACGAGCTCGCGAGGTGAGCAACGCCTCGACGCGGCGGCACCGATAATGGAAAATTGATAACACACCGAGGTATTAAGAACGATCGAAACCCAACCAAGACTTCCATGATTCGGTGCGCCAACGCTCATTCCTCGGGTCCGCGGTTTACCGTACGTCGAGCATAAATATTTATTACAGTTTTAATCGTTCCAAAAAAAAAAAAGAGTAGGAAAATGACCATTCGTAACTCTCGTTAGCATAATTTCGAGAGGCATTAACCGAATCTGACCGAGATTCCTCGCAAACAGGTCCAGGCGGTGGTTCGCTGCGTAATCGTCCTAGCGTGGTAAGTTTTTTTTTTCAACGGCAACGCCAGGACACTTCGGATTTCTTCGCGTTTAAATTAACATCGCGCGATGGGAACGCGTTCGCGGCGTATTCCCGCGACTCGAAGAAATTTCATTTAACCGCCACGGGATGAGAATCAATTAACGGTATCGCATTCTCGACAGCGCGACACCTCGTGCGGGACGATAAGATATCGCGGTGCATGATTCCCACTGGTGTTCGAAACACGCAACGCTCGCCACTCGACGGAAAAAGGGTACGCGTCGCTTGTACTGCGACGGAAAAAAGTACCTGTAAGATAGAGAGATAGCTCCGCGTTGAATAAATCGTGCGGCAAAAATGTTTACGGGAAACCAGAATTTGGATGCGTAAGTGTTTAACATATGCCATACACCTGGCTGTACTGAATGACATAAAATTCAGACTCGCTAGCTGCCTGAACAGAACCGCGTGGCTGATTTGTCACACTTAACTTTTCAAGAAAACGGACTGGCTCTCTATGCGACGTCCAAAGCATATAAAGCATCGGCGGGAGAGACTGTCGTTCGCCTACAACTTCGAAATTTACATATCGGCGTCGCCAGTGTTCCGAGTAAAAAATGCTTGCTATCTATGTATGTACGTGTAACGGAGGAGTTTCGGGAAGTTTTTTTTCCTAATTACGCAAAAATTTGAAAAAATGAAGCTCCCTTCTTATCGATGCACAACCCTCGATCAACATCTCACAAAGAACTAAAGAATGATGTATCTCGCATTCGATAAATTCTACCTATCGAGATCAACAAATTGTCCGACAATCTGTCCGAACGATATATCAAAGCGCCACGCTTGCTCGATTACTCGAAAACTCCGCTAATCGTATAAACGTCAGCTCTGATTTACACTTCTGAGAGTGTACACACACATGATCGAGATCACGTCCGCGAAGCGAAGAGCACGGGAAACCGATTCTAAGCTGGTAACTGGGTCAAAACGAACGGACCCAGCGCCGATATTTCCGCTCGAATCGCGAATAAATATAAAGCTCACGAGACAGAACCGTGCCGCGATTATCGAACACGACCGCGGAGATAGATGCCCGGAGTCACGGCACATTTCCAGCTGTCCCGAGATGATAAATCACCGACCGGAAATATACACCGGGCTGGATATAAAGAAGACCGCTCGAATTTACACGCTTCGCTCGTATGCCCGTGCTTTGCGGCGACGCGCGTACGCTCTTTTTCTCGATAGACGCGAATGCCTGTTGAATGCGCCGCCCCGTTTACGGTCAGAAGTACTGTTAACGCGAGCGTTATCGATACTCGAACACTGGCTTCGAACGCGATATCGCTTGGGGCAAAAGTGGTGGTTAGCAAAAGTGGTCGGAGTTGATGCGCAGTAAACAATTTTTTTCCAATTATTAGCCATTAATTGGGTGGTTTGTGATAACGATACTCGGAAGTACAGTTTGAGAAAATATTTAAAACGGTCCGAATTAGGCAACCTTCCGCTAATCATCCCCTAAAGAAGACTTTATTTTGAAGCAATCAGACGAAAAGCTCTCGAATCCGCAAAGAGGGAAGGCATCCTCCGCATTATCACGCGAAATTCCTCCGATGGTCGTTGCACGCACGCGTTCGCGCGTCATGTGCACCGTCGCGGTTAAACTCGAACGAAAGATCGTATCTTAACGTCCTCCGCGAGACCCGCTTATCTGAAACGCTTTATCCTTTCCAGACAGCGTGCGGATATCGCGCGTATGACGCACATCTGCGCTCGTCCTCGCTATCGACGAAATTAAACGCGGAAAGAGAGGCTACCTGTGGGCAAATAACGAGGGGCGAACGAGCTCGCGTGATTGGACGGGACACGGTAATTGGGATGACGAGGATAATGTAAGATGTAACGATTACGGAACGAGATGGGAACGGGGGTCGTTCGCGGCTGTGGGGAGCCTTGATGCAAACTTGATTAATGCCACGCGAGATCCGTTGCGATGCGACTACGTACCCGAGAAACCAACTGGACATTCGCGTTAGAGAAATTTGAATTTTTGTCTATAGAGACTTTTGAGCAAGGATACTCTTAAAGGATACTCTTGAGTTGAGTTCAGTTTTAGTATGCAAAGAATAAAAAAACGTAACGTAAGAATAATTGACACCTGCCTGGCCCTAATAACTCTGCTACCTCCAACAGCTTCGAGCGACGACTCGAGGGGTGAAGAAGAAAAATAAAGATCGAACGAGCCACGGTCACGAAGCGCCAAAAGAAGGAAGAAATTACCACTCGTAACTCCATCCTGATTTTATTGCTACCTCCTCCACCCCGACGGAATTAGCGAGCGGAGTTACACGGACGATATATTAAGGATAATCGCATTCATAAATGCAACAGTTGCGGTTACAGCGATCCGAGCGCGTGTAATGGCGCTCGCAAATCAGATCGGCCTCCTGGCACCCCCGAACCATAAAGTACACCCACACGAAGATCGGCCCGACGACAAATACCGGAACACCTGGAGGGGCCCCAGGTGATGGCCAACGCCACTTCTACGTGGACCTGTTAGACGCCGAACAAGTATCCCGTCGTGTCAAAGTGTAATCCCTCGAGCCGTACATTCGCCAACGGTATCGCGGAAAGCTCGTACCTTGTACGGATCGCGACTCTAATTTATGCAATCGGGATGTCCCACGCGACGGAATTTCAGTTCTAATATCGTAGGAAAGGTGTAAAAAAAGTCGAATCGAAGGTGGATAGGAGATCCAAAACCTCTATGGTACTCTGCTACTGTGAATAATTGCGTGTTCTATAACTGTAGTTAGATCGGAAATGGAGATACAGCGACTTGGATATTAAAAGTGTAGAAGAAAAAGAAAACGATTGGACTTCGTGGAAAATAAAAAGGAACCCAATGGGCACTCGTCGGAGGTAGGTAGCGAGATTCGATCGATGAAACGAAAGCCTCTGGAGAGGCTAGAAGGATCCTGAGGACAGGGCAACGCAGACGCGGTTGACGTGTCCGCGGCAGGAAGAAGAGAGGAGAGAGGCAGGAGTCCCGTGGAAAGCTTGGAAATTAATGGAGGTTCATTGAGGTAGTCCCCGCAAAGAGCGACTAGTTCTACGTACCCTCGACACGAATCCATTCTTCCTGTACAACCTGAAGACACTCAGTCTCCGGCTGTTCTGAGAGTGCTTCGGTGCAACGACGCAAACATTGACATTGTCACGAGTCGTACCACTCTTCTCCTTCCTGTGTCTCGCTCCTGCCATCCCTCCCTCGCGCCGCGCCCCGTCGAATATCGCGGGGAGGCATCGCAGTCTGAAGTGCATCCCGAGAAGAAGACCACAAAAGAGTGTTTGCACTGTCAATGACTGAACTAATAGAAACGACGCGGAACGATCCCTCAGCGTCGGCCAAGAGGAATTCCAGGTGTCGGCGAGCCCCAGGCCTCTTGGGATTTTCACAAAGCGAAACGCGCATTCCGACCGACATTTTTCCGCCTCCGAGCCGGAAATCGCGCAACAAAATCGAACGCAGCCGGTTGCTCGGCTTTACTTATTCGTTCGCGGTAGGTTCTCTTTTTCCGTCATACAGTTGAAATGTCCGATTTCGTAGGGAAGATTTAAACATCTGTATTTTTATTACAACTTAATTTTATCCATTAAAATAAACACAGTTTCGCGAAGCTTGGAGGAACCTTGATCATCGATGGAAGCTTTCGCCGAATTGGACGGAAAATCACGCACCAGGGATGTCCCAAGCGACAGTTCCCCTCAGGAAAAAGTAAATCGTCACCTATGTACACAGGACGACGAGCGACCAGATGGCTAGACGCGTGAAGGGTTCTTCAACGCAGGGTCCGGGAAAAATCTGAAGAGAAGAAAAGGAGTCTTCGAACGCGTCAAAGCCAGCGGATCCTGGCCTTTCAACGAGGCTACTTCTAACTTCAACGAGGGACACTTCCTCTGGCGTGGCGGGGAAAGAAATGTTTGGATTTGATTGAAACTCGTTCGAGGGAAACGCGATGGTTCGAAACAGAGAACTTTAGGAACTGGTTTGAATGGGTATCGAAGATAAAATCACAGAGTAATGAAAGTGAAATTCGATTGAACAAAAATTGATAAACAAATCTGAAGTAAAGTAGTTCCCCCGACCCCTTACGCAGACCACTGGTTACAGTGGCCCCGAAAATGTTACGCAATCTGTCGAAGAAAATGGCGTTGGCGCGACCTTTGGCGCGCGTTCCCCGACCGCCATGAATCAACCAACCGGCAGATTGCAGCAGGCTCATCGGAACGGAGGAGTGTGTCCTGGCAGCGTGTACGAGACCCCAGGGAGAAACGAGTGTCTCTTAATGTCGCGGAAATTAAAGATTTCTCGTAGCGGGGCACGGCAGCCGCGGCCATTACCCGTGCCACCATCGAGGAACAATGAGGACAATGTCCTTCTCGTCGCCGACAGAGCCCCTTTACTTTAGGGGTGACACGGCGGAAACGTTATCTCGGCCCTGCAGATGATGGGAGGGTAAACCTCGACCACGTGCGCCTCCCACGGGATCGTCGGCCTGGTAATATTTCGACTATAAATGTTTGAATATGACGGCCTGTAGTAGCCTCCTACATGGGGGTGTCCGCAAACCCCTGTACGCGTTGAACAGAAACGAGACTCCGCGAGGGTGGCTACCATTGGGGTGAATACATGGGACTGCAGAGTGGCCAGTTCCAGGGGCGTCGACGATTGTATTTTTAAAGAGGATTTTTTAACCAGTTTTGTAGAAAAATAGTTGGTTCGGGGCTGTTAACACTCTATCCACGAAAAAATAAATACTACCTTTAAAAAAACAAACAGATTCCCACAAAATCTCGTCAATAAATTAGCGTTACAGCTATGTACAATACAACTAGGCTGCATACAAATTAATCTACTAGGATTTAATTCCAAGTGACCGACTTCAAACGGAAGACACTATTTTCTACTTAGCTCTAGGCTAAGCAATCCCACGTTCGTTTCTTATTTGCGTCGGCCACGCATGATCGAAGCTAATAGAGCAATCAGCGTTACCTCGTTTGTCAACCGAAGCTGTAAATGGAAACGTTGGTTCGCGATTGCGTAACACGATCGCGTTCAGGTCGAGATAAAGTAGCAGGATTCGTTATCGGTGAAGAGAAGATGTAGACGAAACCGGTGTCGCAACTATATTCCACCGTTATTGGTCATCGCCGATAGACTGACAACAGGTTGCACAGGAGTGTCGATAATCGCATTAATGAACAAATTATTTGTAACGAGTCGTATCTACTGTGCATGTATTATCGCGAGTGCAAACCTTAACGACATTCTAGCTAATCTACTGGGAAAAACTTTAAATCTGCTCGCAAATGATCTGAGAAAGCATGTATCTAACACGAACGACCTAGAGATAGAAGTCTTCCTCTGAATCGAGTGAGAAAACGTGGAGTATACAACGAAAATAAAATATAAATATCTTATTTAAAATAAAGAAAACGTATATCAAATAGAACAAAATGAAATTACTTGACCAAGGTTAATAGTAAACAAAACTTCATCCACAGGATCGAACGAACTTCGCGATTAAATAAGCGTACGTTTCCGTTCGGTATCGATAATACATCACAGCGTTATTTCTTCGGTCGGCGGAATTGGCCCCCAACGATAAAATTAATGAGAATATTCGCAACGGAATAGGAATTGCGACGATCGTCGTCACGGTTGCGCATCGAATCGACCGTACGCGCAACACGAGCCCACCGTCGTGGTTCGCATAATTCGAATTTCACCGTATTTTTGTCCCGGTCCCTTCGAGAGCTCGATCGACTGTTTCCGCGGGTCGAATCAACCCTCGCGTTCGGTACGCGCGCTCCAGGGTGATAACCAAGAAGAAGGGGAGAGGGGAAGGGCTGGAATGGTTAGAGCCCATAGGAGGACTCTAATTGCATATATTTGTCGCGTATTTATACGGCCATTCTATTCAAATGCACCGGGTGCAGCGGCTTGCCCCGAGAAGCTGAGACCTGGGTGTTACGGTCCTGTTTAAAATGGCTCGCGGTGCCTAGGAACGGCATTCACCGGTGCCAACAATTGCGATCTGCGGTTGAATTCTCGGCCCATGGGATACACCATGCTGAAACCGCGCTGAAATAATGGGAAAATCGTATACAATGGTTCGCTTTTCTGCCTCGAAGGCTTAGTTATTGTTTCAGAAACCGCTGAATGGAATTTCGTCTAGGATGCATTTCACTTTTAACGAGGGTCGCAACGCTGGTTTATTTAGCTGCAATAATGGCGAGGTGTTGGTACCTTTCTTCATGGAAATTTACTCGATCGAAGCTTACTGGTTTATATATATATATATATTTAAGCTGCCATAAAAAAATCTGCCTAAAATAAATATTTTCTACATCCAGAAAGAATAAAATTGATCAATTGTCTCGAAAATAATGTCTCATGTACAGCCACGCGTGATGAGCGTCTATCAAATGCCGACGGGATATCGCAATTTTTATCCGCGAGCGTCAACTCGATCTCTCGCGTTACGACAATTTCTCAGCGCGTCGTTTAAATACGAATCCACGGGACGCCCCGTCGTCTTCCCTAACTAGACTTCTCATTCAACAACCCTAACACCGAAAAAAGTGATGCGCGCCAAAGGAACACGTCGCGCGTCGTGCCCGTCGGCCGGGTTAAAAGATCAGCTCGAAAAGCCAGAACGAAAGAGAGGGTGACAGGGTCTTCCACGCTCTGAAACGAGATATCCTCCGGAGCATCGCGACAGGTGTCCGTCTTTCTGTTCTTCCAGCCCCCGATGCTTGTAATTTATTCACAAAATGTCTCGCGTCGCTGCCCTCGCGACGGAAATACTCGCTTTCACGCGCGACGACAACGCTCTTTGGGATATCAAAAATTAGGGGTACAAAGCGGACTTTAACTGGGACTTTAAAAGCGATTTAACCCTTTCAGACCTTCATTTATTTTATTTTTTTTTCGTACTAATATAATTTAATTTTTAAGGTTAACTTGGACTAAAATTAGTATGAAAAAAAGAATCCTAATGGTGCAGTTATCGAGGAAAACTGGTCTTTCTTCGTGTGCACAAATAAGGACATTCGCCCTAAGCGACAGGAACAAACAAATTGCAAGTTTAAAGGAGAACATACACCGCCGTCTGTATGAAAATGGCCCATCAACAACGTAACAGCATGCGACGCGACGATGCAATTATAAGTCACGATAAAGCGTATCATTTATTAACGATCGCGTTGAATCGCGGCGAAATAACGCGTCCACGGACCGCGGTGCATGCACTCTGCATAGGAATCGTGGCGCAATTTGTATTCCGAACATGGTCTACCTGCATCTGCCTAAACCAGCGATTCTTAACCAAAGGCAGGCGAAATTCTCATCTGGATCAAACATTTCGAATAAAGTATACGATATATGCGACTTCTAATTGGTTCTTTGTTCGATTGGAATCAGAAATAAGTCATGCTTCGTGTTGGGCGAATAGAAATTTGTTCAAGTATAAGGCGTTTTTTTAAAACGCAATATGGACCAACCACGTGAACGAAGGGCTAAGAACCACTGGCTTAAACAACCGCGGCGGAAACGCCCGTACAGGCGATAAATTAACCATTCGCGAATACGTCGGCCACGCTAGCCCTCGCTGTTGACTCGCTCCTGGCATGATTTCGCTGCAATATGCACCGACACCCATTGGCCCACCGGCTAACGGTAATAATAACAATTATTACGCTCGCGCCAGCTCTGTTACGGTAATACCAGCGACGTCGATAGCGTAATTGTCACGCGACACGGTAATCGCGATTAATTTTCATCTGCGTGGAAACGCAACCGCTGTTTGCATTCGTCGAATCGCGTTAGCCGAGATCAACCCAGGCGAATTAATGGAGGAATGAATCACGCCGCAGGGAATATTATGACTGAGACCAAATATAGGAATTTCACCAAGATAAACATTATAAAAACGTGATCTGCGCTAATATTAGAGGGGAAATATACCTTTTCGAGCGAACATGTTCTAAATTACTCGAGACGATAAGGATTCGTTTAATTCGTTGTTTATCGCGAGCGAGCGTCGCTGACGTCTGTCTCCCGACGTTCTTCAAGGTTCACAGAGTTCAGTGGAGATGTTCGTTCGCACAGAGCGACGCTAACAAAAGATAATTAGTTTAGAGTAATTAGCCGGTCTCTTCGTGCTCGTCTTGCTCTACCCTCTTTCTTCGTTCTCTGTTACTCGCGTCGTCCTTCTCCGCGTCAAAAGTGAGCCCACGTAAAAGGCAATTGTTCCGTGCTTTTTGTTCTCTGATAAAACGATAGCGTATCTCTTGACATGGAAAGCCGATTAACATTAATCTGTCCCAAGCATCGTCGTGCAAGATGACCGTGACGAGTCTCTGGACTTTCGAATATCAGGTAGTATCGTTGTGTACCATAATTCTCGCTTTTTTTTTGCGGGTATGAGTATTATACATCACTGCGAAATTCACAGTCTTCGTTGCTCGCATTAAAATTGCTATAACGACGGTATATAAAACACGAAATTCATGTTTTAGTATTTTCGCTGGTGTTACTAACAGTAGAAACTTTTAATAAATATCCGTATCGAACGAAAATTTTACTCTGCCCCCTCGAATTCTAATCGAAAACGAAGCGTCAGCGTAAAAAATAACGTAGAGAGTCTCGTGTCCCGCGAGAGACAAGTAAATTCTACAACTTGCTAAACAACTACGGAAGATCTATTTACATAACGCAACACCAGCTCCGCGTCCCCTCAAAAGAAGCTTTCAACGAGGCTGTAACTTAGCCCGAGACATTGTATTTAATTAAACGTCCAAGAATAAAGGCGTTAATTAAAGCCAGGAGTCCATTATTTCCTGAGGGGGGCTATGTCTCTCGGCTGCGAAGTAAATCTAGATTCTAGGATGTGTACAACTAATCGCGATAATCTACAACTTCCTCTCGCGAAATTTCAGACATATTTGGCCGGGTATAGCAATTTTGCAAAACATTTCAAATGGGCGCAAAAAACAGAATTGTGAGCGACGTCTTAATTCTGAATTAATTTAAAGCGTTTTGCCTCAGGCGCCAAGATTTAATACATATGTGTAATCTAGGTTATTATTTTGATAATAAAAAGTGATATAATTTCGTTTGAAGGAAGCTATTGTTCTTAGCATTCTCGAAATTACTTGGAAATTCGTTGGTTGCAGGATGACCCGACACCCAGCTTCGTTGATGTTTTCCACTTCATGTGGTCTACTCGTTAGAGCCAACCTCGAGCGCATTAGTGAAAGAACAGTGTGCGCGGCTAGAGAAGATCTCGTAATGGGAATGGCTCTAAACGATACGCAAGCAACCGTGCATATGATCGCCCGCTCGAGTAGGCGACACTCTTTATTTTAACTATTATTCCTAATTAGCGTTGAAAGGTCGTTCACCTGGCCGTGACTCGCGTGGAAGCCGATGGCGAGTTTATAATTTCAAGTTCAGCAAGTGGAATAAGTTAGCACGAGGCTGCAAAACGAACGGCGTAGTTCCTCGAAGAGGAAAGGGGCACTTTCATTCGCCATACACACCTTCTTCTTGCAGAAACTTGCAATTTACGCGCACCGACTGTCTCGTAAAGACGGTTTCAATAATACCGACGTATATTGTTTGTAACTTTATAAGCTCGTCGCTCTACTCGATAACATTAACCGATATATATTCACTGGCCTGCGGCACCCCCGCGGGGAACGACTCTATAAGCCGGCGATAAAAGGCCACGAAAGAAAAATTCGCTCGATACACAGCGACGGAGTTTTATGCGAGCACCGTTTCTGGGATAACTTTACGCAGCTGTAATTTCAAATTGGATAACGAAGCCGCGGGACTACTGTAAGCCATTTTGCCTAACAAGGAACGCCAACAGCGCGCGAGAGCACGAGGCATACTTTTTTATCGGCTCGTATTCGTGCTCGAGAGGTGAAACATTCCAAGTTGTTTGTTTCCATTTGAAAAAATCTAACAGATAAATCGTAAATTCCTGTTGGAATAATGTTAAGCTTGAAATACGATTTTTCATATTTTTGTGAGTAACGGACGCAGAGGATTTGAAGAAGCTCGCTTATGCGCATACATTCGGCGAGACTCCGTTCTCTTGCGTCACGGTACCCTTTTTCTCCATGAATTTTTTCTTTTACTCCCCCCTCTAATGGTCTCCCCTTGCGTTCTATGCATGGATCACGGCTCCCTTGGGAGAGCAATCTACCGTTTCCACCGACGAAAGAAATATTACGTATTCCGAACCACCGTGAAATTTGGATCGGTCTAATTGGACCGTTCCTGCGTTCATCGTCGTGGTCTGCGGAAAGACGACCCTCGCAAAAACTGAGAACAAGCGCGGCGGAACTAGTCACGAAAGAATCGACGATAATTTACGTTCTCGTATTCAGAAATCTCCTAACAAGCCAATCAATTCCGGACGATGCTTTATTTTTGGGCTGCTCGAAACGTACTTCGGAGGAGGCCACTGAGGAGGCATTGAAGGGAAGTGTAATTTACGATGATTGACAAATTGCAGGCCTGCTGTTGGTTAAAAGGTAATCGAACTCTGGAGATGCAAAAAAAAAAAAAAAAAAGGAATTTTTGTGATTCGTAGTCGTATTTATGATAGCTGCGCCCCGCGGTTTCACCCGTATGGAATACTATTCATTCTATGCTTGTTTGCTTGACATTTTTAAGTGCACAACTATCGCTTCAGTTTCGAGGATATGTTCTTCGACCGTATTATAATATGCTACGGCATTTGAAAATCGAGGCCAAAAGAAAATTAGCAGGTGAAAGAACAGTTCGACGACTAAACGCGACGAAGACGCGAGGTTGGAAACTGCACTGGATGCTTCCCCGTTGCACAGAGTCGTTTGCTATCGCCCCAAAACCGCGAATCGACCGCAGGATGGGACCCGACATCGGTAATTGGGTTTTCAGCCATTTCGCGACAATAATTTCCACGCGCGCACCCGTCGAGTCCCATTATCCGCCGCAAACACGCGCCACATTATCGTTGCATTACGCTAATTGAACATGTGTTTCCTATTATAGGACGCTACTCGATACCGACGTCAGTTCGCGATATCTAGGATATTTTCGCGACGTGGTAACGGAACCCTCCGAGTACGAACCGGTGTGTGTGTGTGGGGGGGGGGGGGGCAAACGTTTGAAAAAGCGACGAAAGAGACCGGAGCTGTTGCCTTGAACCCAGAATACGAGGTAGCTTTAATTGGCATAATAAACCTTTAAATAGAAATCTCGCGGATGGCAGAGAATGGCGTGCTGAAAGGTCGTCGGTGCCCCTCCGCGCCGGCCACGTCAACATGGGTGTCTCGGGTTTCCTTTGCAAGAGAGAAGCGCATAAAGCGTTCCGATTACCGCAACATCTTTACGCGGCTCTGATTGGACGTAAAATTCTGTTGAATCAGGCACGGAGAATTTTCTTCGGTTAATTGTGGAGGGATTTAAACGGAGAATATTCTCTACTTGGTTGCAAATGGATTAAAGTCGACTTTTCGGATAGCGTGAGAGATAACGATTTTTACGTTTCAACAAATTGGATTCTCTCCGAAGCACCTCTAGAAGGATATTTAACTGTTGGGTCTACAACCACGAGTACGACTCGTGGTAAGGAATTTAGGCCAAAGCGCGAGTCCGACTGCCCGTTTACTATGGCCCGAGTAATCGTGAGATGGCGCGTAGGTCAAGAGGTTAATAAATGTTATAAAATAATTCACGCCTCGCTTTCCTTCGTGCGATTCCAAATTCCATTTTCCCCAGCTCGTTAACCTTCTTATCGTTACGAAAACAAAGTATTCCAATCGACTACTCGACCTAGAACGAAACCCGCCAAGAATGCAAAACACAAAGCCAGCAACGAAGCTAAGCGCGCCAACTCGCTATTACCCTAAGCTGGCGAATGCTCTGGCCATTCCTCCGTTGCCTCATCCGCGAGATTACAGCAATATCGCGGTAATGCCGCGCCTGGAACGAGAATCGGGGACTGGGAAATAATTCGAAAAGGGGTAGAAAGTATCGGAGATTGTGATCTCAGCCCGCATCTAATGATATTTAGAGTTCGTTTTCTTCGGTTGCATTGGAACACCGAACGGGTTTCCTCGTCGCGGTTGAACGACGAAGGTGACCGGGCGCAATCCGCGGACGGGTGGAAAAAGAAACGAAATGAATTCCACGGCAATCGCAATCGCAAGGGCCGAGTTAACGGTAATACGCGATGATACGAAGGACGTAGCCGCGAGAACCAATTTATTCTCCCATCCCTCCAAAGTTTTTTTTACCTTTCATTCTTTCTTTCTTCTTCTTTTTTTTTTTTTTTTTTACACTACCAGCCTAGGAACGAAGATTATTTACCACGATATTCAGTCACGTTCGTATCTCTGGTTTACATTTTTCTTCCCCTTCAGATCTCTCCGCGGCGTGAATTCTGCGCGCGAAAAGTGGCTGAATCGATTGTTGTTGCGAAAGTGAACGCAAAAAATCTTTATTACCATCCGACGCGGATATGGGGTGCGTCCTTTATTACCCGGAAATGGTCGGGAGAATGTTTAGCCAGCGCTCGGGCTGCGAGGGACGTAAACCTACAGGACGATGCAAAAGCGATGTTCTATAAAAATAAACGGAAGCAGGAATTTTTAATAATTGCTCACTGGTGTTACGGAAGCAAAATGAATTTTAAAGTAAAGAAGGGTGAAGAGCGCGACACGACGTAAGAAACGCGTTGAAATCTCTAACAATTCGCGACGAACATTTCGCACGATCTTCTTGGCCCTCGTGTTCGCGGATGAGAAATCCCAGCGACGCGCGAGAACGGTTCGATCGAAAATGCAAATTCGACTCGGTGGAAAGAAGACACGTCTGACAAAAAGCAGTTCCGCGTGATGCAGCGGCGAGAATTAAGTACGCTCGGAGCATCATTTAGGCTTCGAGATAAAAACAACGTACGGAACCGTTAATTCGGACGAGCGTGGCGCTCCTTATGAGACTTGGCTCGCGTTCGTGCGAAACTTCGATCCCGAGGTTTTGCCGCGATCTATCTGGCTACTATAATGATAATTTCAGGTGAATTACGGGGTTGCATCGGCACTTTTAATATTCCACTTGTTGATCCTTCCGCGAATCGCGGGGAGATGATTGTTCGGTGCAAGAAGTACTATAAAGGTACTCTTGATGATCGCGTTCGTCGTTTACTTCGTTTAATGCGAGTAAAAAGGAAAGAGTTTGAATTTTTTGTGTCGTAGTTCTGGCACGTGCTACGACGAAGACATAATGGAAATGAAGTACAATAATCATTATTAAACTGTGGATGTTCGTATACGTCCTACATTTTTATATATTTGCACTTGTCATGAATGCATAAATATCCACAGTTTAATCGTTATGGAATGCTCAAAGTAGTTGAACGTGGTTGTCTGGCCCATAACGCGATATAATATAACAATTAATTTTCTATAATATTCATTTTTTTTTTTTGCAACCCTTCCGTGGCACGAGTCCCCATTTCCTTCTGGCCAGCGCTCGATAATTACAACGTTAACCGAACCCATCCGCCCGCTGACCTCTGCCCCGCAAGCCTGACCTTGCGGACACGATGCAGAACTCGCGTGTCAATTAACGCAGTCAACCTGCTCGCCACGCATCCGAAGCGATCTCCTCGTCGCGCTGAAACCTGTTCCACCTGCGTCGACGTTTAATTATGTCACTCGTCCAATATTTTTGTCGGTCGCGAAACGAGGAAAGTTCACTCGTGTCAGTCGTAGTTGGCCTGAATTCTTCGGCGACGAGCTCGCGAATAGAGGCGCGGCTTTAAATTTAATCAGCCCGCGGTTTCGCACGTTTCCAAGCTCGCGTTATTCGCGTTAAACCGGCTCGAGGAACGGCGCAGCCGGTCGTCTTCCTAATTTCCTTTTAATTCGAGTCCCTGTAACCCGACGACCGCGAGAACACGAGGCGGGGTCACAGACGCGCGCCGTAATGGACAACGCGACGGCGTTTTCGTGCGAATTTCGCACGCGCTGCAGGTACCGTTCTCGCAGCCAGCACGAAATTAAACGTAAACGCGAAGATTCGGGAAATGGGACGGCCTAATTATTCGTCCCGCGCACGCGTCGTTAATTTTTCATTACAGTTATAACGCGTTTCGCGCGGCGGTCGGTTTCGACCGGGTAACGGACGCGGCGAACTTGAACTAGAACCGCGTGATTTATCGATAGCCTTACGGATAAATACGGATGGGCTATTAACGGTTGTTACTTCGGAATTCGTTTGTACTCGCTGCTGTGCTTGGAAACAGGTCGCGTGAGTCACTAATTTTAGACGAGTCGTTTAGGTTACAAAGACATTTGTCGAGCACAATTGTTACTTTTCGAAGGGAACTTGATCGTAAGGAGTGGGGTTCGCACCCAATCCAAGCGTTTCCCCTCGGCGACTATTACCGATATCGCGTTACAAGCCGGACGCGATGTTCGGCAGGGGGTCTTATCGGTGTTCATAAAAAAGAAGGAACCGTCCCGCGAAAAAGGGGACTCGATACCGCAGGAAAGAAGAACGAGCCACGATACAACGGAGACGATCTGACGCGGACTACCGAGGTATGTAGCGGCAGGATATCGGGAGTGTCCTTTATTTCGGCGCTGGGACACGCCGTTGCTTGTCAGCAGGACCCTCTACTATCGTCGTTCGCTCGGGGTAACTTTATACTCGGGATGATACTCCGTGTAACCCCTGGAACCACGACTCGATAAAGCCGCCTGGCAAAAATTCAACCGATAGAGGCGAATTTATTTTGCCTCCTTTTTCCACGGGAACAAAAAAAAAAACGAGAAAAAAAGAAGGAAACGAGAGGAATAAGTCCTGCGACCGGAGGAAGATAATCCAAATACTGCGAGGGCGAGGCGGACGCCGGCTTCCTGAGGGGATCTTACGATGAATGAGATACGGGGATTTCGAACAAGTTTGGGGAAGTGAATTTAGACATCAAACGACGGTATTGCGGTTGGGTATTTTGTTGTTGCGAACAATGTACTCGGTCCCACGCAGCTGCTCGAAAAGCAGTATCCTTGCCAAACGATATTTTCTCACACCCATAAATTGTTTACCGAAACGATTGTAACCCTTAGGGGAACGTTAGAATAAATTCATATGTACATACAAAGAAACTTTTCGTATTTATTATTTTTTAACCAATGCAATGTTTAACGTGAAAAAATAAAAGTTTCAGTGCGAAAAATATGCACAAAGGAGCTTTGAATAGCCAAAATACGTATGAATATGCAATAAAATATCGATACGACAAGATACTACGACTGTTTCGGTTCGTCTTCGTATGCCTACCAAGGAATATTCACAACCAGTTGTATGCTTACGGGTTATTCAAACGCACGTAAAGCCCCCGAAACAAATTAACCGTGCAAGTCGGGGGCTTACCGTATCCTAAACGCAAATTACCAGCTCAAATTGCTCCCCATCGCTACCGAACGCGTACCCGCAAACTCGCGGAGAATAAAACCAACACCGCATCACGGAATGCTCCCATCCCAGCGTTCTCGGTGTTCCAGGAATATCCTCGGGAGTCGCGCGGCGCGCCAAAAATCTCCCACGGGTACTCGAAACGATCAATATTTCCCAGAGACCGTCGCGTCGCGTAAGTGCACCACGAGTTAAGGGAGAGAGGGAACGGAGTAACAGGCCCACGCAGTCTTGGCGATTTGTTTCTTCGTTTTGCGTCTCATTTGAGAGAAAAATATCCTTTAGCGCGGCGGTGGGGGGGGGGGAGAAGATGGAGAGCCGACGGCCACATAGTACGCACAAAATCCGGCCCCGAGCCGGAGGTTCGATAATAAATATGCAAAAAGGAGGAGCGCCGATGCCGTAAATAAAAACGGCGGGTTTGCGTGCTGCGATCGCACCATGTGCCAGCGAACGGGCAGAACCTCGAAATAAAAGGACGAAACGGACAGAGGGGGAGGCGTATTGGTCGAATGGAGCAGAAAGGAAACTGGACTCGCGAAACGGGACGAAAGAGCAACAGTACGCACCGACCTGTCCTGGTAATCTCTTGATTTAGTTCGACTTAGGGCCAAGGGAGGACGTGTTTTTCGGTCACTTTGTCGGCCCTTTTCGGGCAACGGGGAACGATGAAGATACCAAGGGCTGCAAAAACGCGAGGTAACGACAGAGAGAGATATCTCAGCCACGAGAATCGTCGAGCCGTGATATCGACCTGATGGCTCTATTTATAGAAGGTTCGACCTGGCTCGGGCTAAATTTGGGGGTGTCGATTCCGTTCCAACCTTCTCCCTTTCGAAGGTACAAATGCATCCTCGATAGGTTTAGTGTTATAATTATCGGATAGAATGTCGCTATGATTTTCAAATATCTCGATTAATTAATATGATCGATCAACAACGACCGATATAATTTTCGTCTACTCTGGGGGGGGGTCGAACAATTATACATGTATTGGAGAATTTGACCAATAATGTCTAACATTCCAAGAAAAAATAATTTGTTATTCCAAAAATATTTGTTCGTCCTGTTAGCATCGGGGAGAAATAATAACGTAACGACGTAGTAAGTACCGATCCAGTGGCGCACTCGATCGATCAAGGGGATCGATAGATCATGTTCCTAAGTGTTTAACCAGTAAACAGCACAGCCCCGAGGGATTACGTGGTTAGTACTCACCTGTACTCGCTGTCGATGATGATCCTGCTTCCGCTGCCGCCTCTCCAGTTCCTCCTTCCGCTCGATCAGCGACCTTATCTCGACGGCTGCCACGGGCGCAATGGTGTCGTCAGGTACGTCTGTACACGAGGGTAATCTTCTTAGGGAAGGAAGGGGCTCGTCCTCCCCTTCGCTGTAACTTTCCACGAGGAGCTCCGAGTCGCTCTGAAAGCGATTCAATGATTTCGCTTGTACCAAATTCTGGGAAAAACAATCTTTCTATTATTCAATCGCCTCGGGTGTACGAGCCACTCCCGTATAATTTGTTCTGTATACAAGATGAGTGACCCTCGTATGTTTACATTCAGGGATTCGATTACTTTACTGTGTATGCTTTGAGTGCTCGATACGATACAAAAAAAAAAGTTGTTTATCACCGTGCTCGAACGGTTGAGACGCGTGTTCGAATTTACAGGAACAGTTATATTATATCTACTTTCGCGTGTACGTACATTGATTCTGCAAATGAATAATTAGAGAAATTAATAATACGCTTGTAATTTGTATTTAACCCCTCAAGAATAATAAGAGCTAATCCGTCGTAATACAATATGGCGAGGTTTAAGATATTCCACAAACAAAAAAGTTGATTTCGCGTTTCTTACACCCCTGATTTACCCGACAACATCCGCTGATTCTTTGAAGCGCCATTTCTTCCCCCTACTCTCGTCCCCCCCAAAGTTCTGTCTCTCGCAAGTACAAGGGGATGAATATTTCATGAAGGGGTAAAAATTACTCCCATAATCCTTAACGAAATTCTTTGTTGAAGTCTGCGTTCGCATTAATCGAACGGTGGGTCGCTAGCGCGTTTAATTTACTTCGGGCGAACTTTCTGAATGAGTTAGTTACCTGCTCCGGGGGTGAACTCGGCGTGCTTGTGCTGGAGGCCTCGACTACGGATACGTATTCGCTGATACCAGTCTCGCTCTTCTGTAACTTCAAAACTGGCGTCTCGAGCCCGCAGAGAAACACTTGGCCGAAAAAGAGAATCTTGTTTATCCTGAGGCACACTTGGGCGATTTCCTGCAACACAGGTCCGTAGTAGGCGCCAACACCGAGACAAACGTAACTCGGGTTTCGGAGCATTTTAATCGCGCAACTTTTAATTGAAACGTTTCGCTGAAAGAAACCGTGCTTGGGTAGGCAAAATAAGTCGACTGCTTTAATTTCTTTTATCACGACTTTTCCTCGAGGGAAGGTATAACGAAAACAGTATTCAATTAAAAAGTTGTGTCAATTAGGAAATGATATCAATTGCAGGGTTATATCGAGACAAGGGAGATACCTAGCTGTTGCGTCGAAGAAAAATGAAATGGCAAAAATGCGAGCCTTACTGATAGGGTAGTACAATTACGGGATATTAATAATTATTATTGATCGTGAAAGTAACGCAAGTTACTTACTATATCTTCGTTCTTGTCGACGTAGCAAGGATCCTGAGGATTACACATCAGCGGCGTGAATCCTGCCAGGGTCGTATCTTCGGGCAGTTTCACCAGCTCGACCTCTGAAACAAATATCAACCATAATCGTTATAAATTATAAACATCTCATCTCTGATTTATGTCTGAATCTTACTCTGAACTATAAAAGTTTATTAGTCTAGAAGAGCACACAAAAATCGCTGCAATGTAATTCTTCACCTACAACCCTGTTACATCTTCCAGTACTCGAGATCACCAGAACAAGGTCACGAGAAAATATTTGCCACGGTGTCTCACATTGCAGCACGATTCCCTGAAAATTATTCAGCCCAGCTCGCGACCTCTGAATCGAAGCGACGAACAATGACACTCGCGACGCGTTATCATGCAAATGTGAGTCGAATGCGCCGGCGATAAACATTCAGCAACAACTACCGGGGAGTGGCAGGGCGTTCCTGTCAGTCCCAGCATCGTGGACGAATGAACGATGTCTAAAGATATTCAACCTGTCGTATGACACACTTGCGCGACCGATGAGTTCCTCTAAGTCGCATCGCGAGGCGCATACCTTCTCACCCGCATCGAGCGTCGATAATGGAACAATATAACGCCTGGGACATGACGCCAGAGAATACGAGATGTCCGCGATGACGATTCGTTTTCTTTCCCGCCTCTTACTTTGTTAGAAATACGCGAATACGTAAATTAAGGGTTAAGATTCCAGCTTGTCCGTAAAGCGGAATCGATGTCTCCTGTGGCTGGCGATGCGACTACCACGCATCGAAGTCTCCGGAGCGACGTTTGCGTTCGCGCTCATTTTTCTTATACAAAAACAAGCAGCTCTGCGAATCTGAAATTTTTCTGCTGTTCTCTTTCGAATAAAAACACATTTATTCATCACAGTGAATAAGACGCAAGTTTTAATTAACGAGAGCATGTAAACAGTAAAAACAAGCAAGAGGCGAAGAACTTGTTTCGCAACCGAAACTAACCCTACACGGCATCGGCGTTTAGGCGAATAATTAACGCAAGAAACATCGAAAGAAACAGGGATCGCTCGAGGAACATCTCGGGTATCGTGTCACGAATGCCGAGATCCATCGCGTCGTTAGCAACGCGCGCGAGAACGATACCACTTAACGCGATCGCCACGACACCGATTTGGAATTCGCATTAACAACCTGCATGCGAAATAGAGAGCGCGATTAGGTTTCTATATTTCTTTCCCCTCGGTGGAACGAGCCTAGACTTAATCTACCTCATGCGAGGTCCTCCGGATGATCAATTGCTGGAGCCGGCACGCTGATCCTCCTAACTCGATCCTCCTCACGTTCCACGCGAGTTCCCGACGATACTGACCCTGAACTTCGTGTAATATTCGCGATAAATGCATCCTGGCCGTGTAAAACGATTCGAGGGACGCCGCGGCGCAACGCGCGCGAATATTAATGACGCCTGGCCGACCGACACAGATTCAAAATCGGTAGACGGGGCATCGCTGCCTCATCCGATTCCGGTAAAATCAGACAGAAGATCACGGATTGCCCGCAAAACTTGTCAGAGAGTATAATAGAACGCATGATAAATATTCAACGTGACGATTATGTTTAATTACTACGTGTGTAATATGTTACGTTATATGTTACATTATATGTAATGTGTTAAGTAAAATCCGTTCCAGCCGTTAAATCATCAAGCACGAAGGCGAAATCGATACTTGCGCCGGTTCGGGGCAGCCTGAGAACCGCGCTGGCGAAATATACGATTGCGAGGCGGACCATAATTTTCCCTACTGTCTGCTGAAAATCCCAATTACGCCCAAGGAATTTATTGTTAAACGAGAGATCGTTGGCCCGATCGAGGATGATACAGCGCGCCCCGAACTGTTTCCTTGGCTCTGACACGAGACTCTACGAAGACCTGATCATCTCGAGGAAGAAGCTGCTCCGAGCCGGTGAGAACAAAAAATCCAACTGGTGGAAGACACGAGAGAGAATTCGAGAGAGAGAGAGAGAGAGAGAGAGAGAGAGAGAGAGAGAGAGAATTGGGGAAGAAACGTCTGCGGATCTTCACAATAACATTCTTTCTCGGGCTGGTGCGCACGTTCGGCAACCTCTCGGCCCGCCCCCGATCTTCTCTTGTACCTTTTGTCCAATTTATCCATTGTGCCTCGGGTGTAACGTGCACAGGTAAATCGAGGGGAAGGTGGGAGGGGAGGAAGAGAATTCGGACGTGGACAACGGAGGGAGGAACGAACGCAAGAACCGTCCGAGCCAACAAATTGGCATTACGGCACACGTTACCGTGAGTACCGTTACTGTCTCAGTTCCTTTTTCGAATCGTATCGCTACGGGCTGCGTTCTCGCGTGTCCACGATCCCGAGCCGAAGCCGGACGTTCCCGCTGCTTAGCATTTCGATGCTTTTTCATTTTTATCGAAAGCCCCATCCAAGAGGAAGGGATTTGTCTTTGGTACGCGTGGCACGCACGGAAGACTAGCGATCGCGAGCTGGTCGGGGCTGCAGGTCGAGGGGATTCGATAACGTAATGGCACGCGTTCGATATTCGACGAGTGACGAATAGATGCACCTTTAAGTAATGAATGGACGTTCGATAAGATCACGCACCGGTCTCCGAAAAGAATTTTCAGGAGCTGAGGATTCGTCGTTGGTACGTGTGGCACGCAGGGGTGGATTCCCGACGTTACGAAGCTGCAGCTCGAGTATTCGATAACGTAATTGACTCCGGGCGTTCGGTATTCAACAGATGACGAATATACGTAGTTTTAAGTAATGGATGAACGTTTGATAAAATGGTGTACTCGTTTCTGGGAAAAGATCTTTGGAAGCTGGCTCATTTTTCAGCCTTGTCACCTGGTCGCAACTGGGGCTGGGCCTATTCGAATAATTGATCGTACGAATATTTTTGTTTTCGATTAAAATAGGCGATGTTTCGATCGAAGGAGAGAGGGAATTTATAAGTAAACTGTGAAGAAACGCAGAGTCAAAAGACGATGGATGCTAAACAATGATATGCAACGTTAACATTATTCCTATGTATCTGCTTATATTAATTACGTATATATACGCGTTTCCACGAACAGCTGAAGAAACGTTTAACTGTCGAAAAAAAGAAAGTTATTCACCGTTGTAAAAGATCGTATCTCGGCCGTCTTGGAACGAGAGCACATGTGATTTAATGGACTAACAACGATCAGTCCTGTACCGTCGATATATCAAAGGCTCTATGCATCATGTACTGTTATCGTACATAAACCTGTCTTAAAAGTAAGTATAACACGACCAAGGACGCGCCTCGAAACTAGAACGGTCTTTCCCAGCTGCGCGAATCCGTTAGGGTAGACCCGGTTCTACTTCAAGGACTCAGCCACACGTAAAATATGTAGAAACGTACGCGGGAACGATTCAACGGACACCGAAAAGTTGGCGATTAAAATGATTCAAATTTGATTGGCCACTTTTCGCTTTGGTACACTCGAATTTAATCATAACAAAGTGTCGTTAATATTTCTTTTATACTCAGTCTCCCATAAAATTCTACACTTTACTGAAATTCTGTTGGTGTTAGAAAGTAGTCGATGGTATGCGATTAAAGCAGTACGTAGAGAATATTTGTCATCGGATAGGTTCGATCAACAATCAACAGAGGTGGTGATTAACGATCAGGTGAACACCTCCAAATTCGAATGGCGAGGCTTCCAAGAAAAACACAGGTTTGGGGCCTCGGTTAGAGGTTGGTCCGTCACTGGTCTACGCAGAAATTCCACGGGATGAAGCGACAATCATCGAATCATCGCGAATTCGCGATCCGCAATTTGCGTATTCATAAGATGCACGCGGAATGGGACAAAGGAGAGCGAGCACAGAGGGCACAGTAGCACCGCGGCGTGGCTCACGGTGCACGCTGAAAGACCATTGGCCAACGACTTGTAAACGGCCGCGGGAGAGTGTATGGCACTCCAGTGGTCACATCGAACGAATTCACCGTTACGTAACCGGCGGCTATCCACGGGTCAACAGACGGCCGGAGGAGGCTTCACCGTTCGAGGAACTTAAGTTTTTCGATTAAGGACTGGTCCAGCCGCGGGTGGGGAGAGGATCCGAGCTGTTTATCGCGGGGGATCGTCGCGCTCGCTGGCTGACTGGGGATATTTGCTCAAGAATTACAGCGGTCGACCCGTGTAATGAACGTCCCGGCCGCGACAATATTGTTAGCCAGCCGAGTTATGGCCGCCACGTCGCGGCTCTGTCGCACGACACCACTGTCGGAAGCTATGTACGACAGCACTCGACATCGCGAAAATTCGGTGGTGAATCACATTAACGCGTTCAACTTCACCTGACTTTTGATTAACGAACTAAAAAAATGAATTCCGAAGGTGAGAGGACAACGAAAGTAAATCTGGATAGGATTCGTGAATTCGGCGAGGTTTAAAAATGAAATACTATAACCTCGAGACAAAATTTAAACTCTGTAGAAATTTTCGTGAATTTTAACGTACCCAATGTCTCCACTGCACAGTGTAGCCTAGCAACAACTTAGCGACTTTCGCCGTACCATCGATCAAATTTCACATACCACTCCTTGATTCTACCCCGGTCCAACCACGAGTCAGCGACACTGTCAAAGAATTCACCGTATTACGCCAAGTTATTTAAAATGGCGCGGTTACACGGTTGCAGTAAACCTCCGACATTCTATTCTAATTGCGGAGTCGAGAAGCACGCGGGCAACTTCTCGCATAATCGAATATGCATTACACGTTACGTGGCCTCCGTGGCGTAGCTTTAGGCGTGTTCCGGGCAGATTATGCATTAATGAATGGGCGATTGTAACTCGGGGGATCCTCTTCGCGCTACCATTCTGATTTTACGTCGGACTAACGTCAGATCGATCGCTCTTGCTGCGATTACTGTGATTATCCCAGTCCCAGTCAGACTTGTCTCGATCGCCGCGATGTCGAGGCCTGTCTCGGCCGCGAGAATAGATCGCGCCAACGATATTCTCGGAACGTCAAATCGGTCGAACGAACCGCATCGATTACTGTGATTAATAATCGTCTTACATGCCATTAGCCGCGGCATTGGTTCGCCTCGAGAGCAACCCGGGGAACTCGTTTTCTGGTAGCCTACGCCAGCATTTTTTGGTTACGGAATAGTGTTAAAAATTTGCGAGATTTCGAAGTTTCGTGACTTGCGAATTAAAGCTCGAACCTTCTATTCATCGAGAATGTATCGCTCCACCAAAAAGGGAAGCTCGGAGGTCTGTGGATTCGAACTCGGTGTTGATCGAAACAACTTAGGGAGCTCTCCCGTATATTGGTTCGGCGCTACTTTGCGAGCCTGAGTAAACTCGCGGTCTCTGTAAATGTTTACGAGATCGATTCGCCACGGAACGAAACGTAGCTGGCGGTAACGGTGGTTAATGCGCGAATGACAACTTGCTGGAAGATTGACCCTGAAGAAGAGAGGCAGGAGGCAATGGATCGTAGGGGACGATGAATATAGTAGTTCCAAGAAAATAGAACGAGACAATCTGGGTAATCTGGAGGAATCTACCTGGATAATCTCTGGGATTTAGAAGATCTCCAACTATTTCGCGATTCGATTGATAATTCTGCCGGTTTTTGGACGACAAAGTCACGTAGGTAACATTACTCCTCTGCAAAGACGCCGAATATGGTGTTGACACCATCCGAAGATTAATTCTTCAGTTATCGGATCGACCAGTTGACTACTTAAAGATTGTGGCTGACGGTTAGGTGTTCACGGTATCAATGCATACGTCTGAACACGATGACTGTCGTGGCACGCATAGATGTATGACACTAATGGTTCGATTACCGCAGCATCATTTGTTAAGACCTGTCATTCAAATGCGAATACCGCTACGCAGAAGTCTAATGATTGAAAGCGTAGCCTCCGCAGATTCATTTGATAAAATTGATGAAAGTAAAGAAGTCGAGATAAGACAATAAATTACGAAAATTAACCGCGCGTTAAAAATTACCTATTGTTTAGTTCTCGGTTATTCCGTGTAGAATACGGTTGTATGTTGTAACAACGAAGAAAGGTAGTATGCAGAACTATGCGAAGTTTATGTTTTAAATCGTCGCTTACCGTCTTCTCGACCCACCGCGTCCTTGGCCTGAATCAGGATCGATCTGGAATAATTCAATTTATCCAACAGGTTCACCATCGTGGCCAGTCTGCTCCAGGCATCTCCGGGGGGCCTGAAACAAAATTGGAGTTATCGTTATAACACGAATTGGATAGTTTATCCACTGATTCTCTGTTCTCAACTTTTAATAGATGAATACAGATTCATGATTGCCTTATAAAACGTCTACCAGAATCTTGTCTTCGTTGAACGACATTTTCGTTTATTAAAAAGTCATTAGTCTCTAATCGTTGAATGATAAAAGTACGATTTGCCCTCGCTAACAATAAATTCTAATTTAATTTACAATCACATAGCGAATTAAATTCCTCATCGCATTTACTGTTAGCCTATCGGCTGAAATCGCGTAACAAGAAACCGGAAGGATCCAACCGCAGATGGTTCTTCCCGCTTGTAATAAATATTCCCGCGTGATTCAGTAAGCTGCCAGAACGAATCAACGAACTACGTGCTCCCTGCGATTCGAAGGTGAATAAAGGAGACCGGTACAATAAGCACAGGTGGCACGATCGTCTTCCATAGCCGTGTTTCGAGACTGAACTTGCCTGGTAGAGGTATATATTTGATAACTTCATACGAGAGCAATCTTTTTTTAACATTAAACGCGTATATAATATCCCTCTATCTCTCTGGTCAACGAATCGAACCCACGCCCAGACGCGTCGCCATAAATATGACCGCGCGTAATTGATGGCGACGATTCGTTCGGTCCCATGAAAATTAGTAACAAATGGTCCCCGCGCGTCCGTCGAACCTCGCGTATCGGTGACATCGTTAAATATATGACGCGTCCGCGATGGCGCGCCACGTATCCATCGGCCACTTCCGTATTACTGTAAATCCAAAGTCGTCCGTTTAATTATTTTCACCGCGATGAATGGCAACGTGCGGGGGATCATTTTCCAAGCTATCGATCATTCGATGGTATCGTGCACAGCCCTCGAGGCGGCGATAAAGAAGCGAGGAGGCAGCTGCTAAGAAAAGCGCACGACGCCTTCGCTCGGGATTAATCGATCGGCGTCATGAAAGGTCATTCGTTAATTGCGTCAGCCGTATGCTGCACGTTTACCATTCGTCTAATCCGCGAACCTCTTTATCGTTTAAATTATTACTGGCTTGTTCCGGGCACCTTATTGAAAATTGATGAAAATTGACAGAGGACGAAGGCGGACTTTGCTCGAAAAGGTGGACATTTTTTGAATAGGTCGCGGTTTACTGAACTCAGACTCTGCGTTGATCTACGCTATCATTAATTTCAATACACCACCGCGCCTGTAACTTTTTCAAAGTAAGGCGAACTTAATGATAAGTGAACAAGTATTCCACTGTTATGGAAGATCGAACGTATCCAAATATTCGCAAATAATTTTGTCATCGGAAGAATGGTCGGAATCGATAATCCGAAGCGTCTTCGCGAACTTCTCAGCCGTGGTATCGAGCGAAGCACCTCGCAATAAATAACACACCGATCGCGGAGCCTGTGACGTGCAGATTAATGCGATCTACGCGTCATCGGGAGCAAAACCAGTCTGCAAAATTGATAAACTTCAACGATAATCATATCTTCGCGGCACCGTATAGAAAACCGTCACGTATGGACGGTCATTGGCATCTGAAACTGTTTTCCGTTCCCAAGGGATTAATAATTAGGTGCAACAGAAAAGAAATAGAGACAGAAAGAAAGACAACGACTGATTGATCGATCCATCGCAATTACACGGTCTCCAGGCACGAGCGAGCGCTAGGATAAAACAAAGTTGCTATTCTCGGTGAATGGGGGATAAAAATAGTGTGCTAGAGTGGGAGAGGGGCGCAGGAAGAATCGAATAAGTCGCGATCGATGGCAGATTAATTGCGAATCCCGTTTCTATAAATAAAATCGTTTCTATTCGCGGTGAACAGGATTAAGAGGATGCGATCGCGTCAGTAGCTCGCGATCGGCTCGCGTCCTTGCCAAGGAAACTATCTACGCTCGCATAATTGTTAATCGCTAACGAGCAACAATAATTAACTCATCCAGCCGGATAGGGGCCGTTGGTTCTCGCAGTTACGGGACTAAAGGGGCCTTGAAACTCGTTTAATGGACGATAGATTGCATCAGTCGGGCAGCACACGAGTCTTTTCTCTCTTTTCGCCTCGTCTTTTTGCTCCGTCTCGTTAGAAAGATCCAAGGGATCGATATATTCGGCTGGGGCTCGGCGCGATCGTGAATAAAAATCGTTGTCTTCGATCTGCGCTCGAATATTCAACGGAAAACACTTCGAAGAAGCAACCGCGCGTAAGCAAATTTTCTATTTTCAAACGAGCCAATTTCTAGATTCCGCAAGTATACATATTCATCGGAACCGTTTAAATAATTTTGTAAGCAATGAGAATTTTACGTGCTCGCATCGCACAGCGTAGAAGAAACAAAAATGGCTATTAGCTCGTTCATCGGCCGTCTAAGCATGGCCTGATCCAGCATTTTTGCCACGATGGCTCTCCAAATATGCCGAACGTGGCTATCGTTCGTGCACGTTCGCCGTGGAGTCTCGTTTGTCTGTTTTCCAACAATTCCCGTCTCGCTAACGACGAGGCGATCTTTTCCAGCGATTCCGCGGCCACGGCTCCTTTGTCAATCATCGAGGAGACCGGTACGAAGATAATTACACGTTGATCGGCCCTTTCTCGAACGTCCTCCGTGGTTTGCATTGTCGTCGACCAGATGCTTTTATTTCGATGAGTCACTCCCACGCTGGATCGTTTCGAGAACGGAACAGGTTCGCGAGCCAGTGACTTCAACGAATGGACGATGCTCTCGGCTTGCTCGCGCGCGACTTCTCTGCTGGATTCTTTCCATGGAAGTTTCATTCCTTATTGTATAGATTCGTAAAATCTCGATCAAATAGACATACTCTTATAATTTGACACTTTGGGATCTTTTCTATTAAGAAATTTGTAGAAATGACGGATTGAAATAGCAAATGTACAGCCACTTTATCAACCAACTGCATATTTCCATGAAACATCTAGCTTCTTCCATTGCGATTTTGATAAGCTCAAACGAAGAGTCGGGAAACGAGGAGAGGGCACGAGGATTGGCCCGATCCCTCCGACAATTAGGTTTCCGGCCGGAATTTTGTGTCTCATCGCGGACGATAAATCACGAACGCGCGCCTGGAAGATGTAAGAGCGTCGTCGAGCCGCGGTGATGTCTCTAGCAGCCTCTCCGCGAGTTTCCCACCCTGAGAAATTGACGTCCGGGATAGAATTAATAGTCCAACACAACAGTCATAATTCAAAACACCTAAAGTGTCAACCTGAATTAATAGTCGCGCGCAGCTGCGACGGAACCGAACGTTCCGTGTTGGTTGATCTGCGGCCCCCGACCAGACCCACCCCACAAATCTCCCTCGCGGACCTCGGAGATTAATCTGTTTGACAAAAGCGGGCGTAGATATTCGCCAGGAGACGTTGCACGCACGTTCTCCATCAAATTAGACGCCGTTCTGGGCGATAATTGCGCGCGAAACCTCCAACGGATACCCACGGGAGGAACGGAGGGAAACCAGCGCCCTGCAGGAGAAATCCGCGAACCTCTGCGTGACTGTAGATCGAGTTTTGATACGATACAGCGGTTGACCGTGACCCGCGTCATACTTCCAAACCGCCCCAAGCCTCGTCGTCGCGCTTAGACGAAATTCAGGATGACCTGTACAACTGACCAGCAGGAGATAAAAATCCGAACAGTCGCGATTAAAACACGAGGAATGCGGTACAAGTCGTTCTTCGTTTCGAGGGAACATTTTCATCGGAGATTCCCGTGACTCGATCTCATTCCTCGGTAAAAATTCTATATTCTTATTTCCTAAAATTATTTAGAATGAATGGGATTGGCGTTCCCAAAAAGTATCGTCACGACAAAAAGACCGCTCGCGTCGAGTAATTTGAGGCTGCAGCGTAATCTGCTGGCGAATGTATGCATCGCGCACGGTTACCGACTGGACGCAGGAGTTACGGGGACCTATACGGTTAAAAATAAAAAATAACATCGATTTTCGAATTTCGATGCTTTCTGACAGCTACCATCTTTCCTGAACACGATACAATTTGCAGAATTAAAAAATATTGCAAGACAACCGAGCATACATTTTTTATATACAGCAAGGGGTCAAAAAAAAAATTCTGCAAGCGTCAAAACACACATTATAGACTGTAACGTAAGGATGTAAAAAGCTAGTTTCACAAACAATTGAATAGCTGAATTACAGAGGTACAACCGAATGACCTGTGATGCAGTATTTTAAGCCGTATAGGTCCCCTTAAGAGCCAGATTCCTACCGCAGACCGCAAGCCGCAGGGATCGGAGGCAGTTTGAGATATCGAGGATTCTTTCCATCCGTGAAGCCCCTGATCCTAATAAACGCGACCACGTGCAGAACTGGCGCCCGGGAAAATTTATTTCTCTCACTGACATTTAACGGTTGCATCCTCGCCGTAAGGCAACCGGAAAGTTTTAAATAACCGCAACGTATCGAGAGGGTCCCGAGAACCGCAAGCTAATATCGGATAGCTGGGGATATTAACTAACTTTCTATATTAAACTAAAAAATATTTAAAACTCCCGTGCTGCGAGGAATATTAATTTCTTCGCCCCTCGCTGTACGATGCAAAAACAAATGTCTGGCCTATTATGAGAAATATGACTCAGTTGTTAAATTGAGCACACCTTTTACCATTTGTTAAAGAGAAACAAGTCTGGATAGTATTCGTGAAATACTAACTCGTGAAATACTAAATTGCCGATATTTTACAGAACTCACCCCACTCTGTAATCCGTGCAAGATGGCGGAGGATTCCAAACGGTGCTGTGGCAGAGCATCCAATCGCACCAAATCTAGAACAAAAAGATTCAGTGATGAAAGATTATCGCGAGGAGACAGGAAAGGACGTTTCTATTTATAGAAAGCGTAGGGCATATTTTATTTCATCCCCAACCACCATCCATCCTCGGGGAGTGAAAGATATTCCAGCAGCCTTGTGTCGCGTCTACTTTATCGTTAATATTAATGGTCCTGCTTGGAACAAGAACAAAACTCGCCATTATTGCGTGCACCAGGTTGCATTTTCACAGTAAAAAAAAAAAAAAAAAAAAAAAAAAAAAAAAAAAAAAAATAACAGGAATTAGTTTGGGCCCCCCTGGGGTATTTATTTTTGGATTTTGGTTTTTTTTTCCTTGGCGGGGGAACAAAAGCAAGG